>NW_026067890.1:15090396-15153565 GCF_014885135.2 Alexandromys fortis
TTGGTTCTTTTTTTTTTTTTTTTTTTTTTTTTTTTTAAATTCTGTGTGGTGTGAGTGGCAGGTGTGCTCACCCAGTATGTAAATGCTAAGGTCAGAGGTGTTTACTGGGTGTTCTCCTCTCTTACTCTCTACCTTATCGTTTTGAAACACGGTCTCTCAGTAAGCCTATAGCTTTCTGTTGGTAGCTAGACTGGCTGACCAGTGAGCTCCTGGGGTCAACGGTCTCAGCTTCCCCAGTACTGTGGTTACAGATACATATTTCCAAGCTTTGGTTTTTATGTGAGTCCTGGGGTTTCAAACTCAGGAGTTCATGCTTGCAGAAATAGCATCTTTACCAGCTGAGCTATCTTTACGGGTCCTCTTAGGTTCTGAATGGCTTTGTTTCTCACTCAGTTTTATTTAAGGGATCAGAGCAAATACTAAGAAAGTGGACTCTATTAGGAATTAGGGCAATTGGTTGACTGGATGTCAAATATTAGAAGCAGTTGTGTTTAAGTAAATAATTTTTCCTCCATTGTTAAGATCTTACTAACTGTATCATTTGAAAGTTTTGCTAGGCATGTGTCTGTGCATTTAGAGTTCATGGTGCTTGCTATATATTCAGTGTGGTGGGATTATTATCTGGTATCTGTGAATAGAGATTAATTATCGCATTATAATCTGCTTCTTGAATACAGGTTCAAATTTCATAGATATAGGTGATGTGTACTGCAAGAACATTCTTACAGAGTTCAAGTTTGCATCTAGTTTAATTGATATTTCTGGAAAAGGATGTGGTTAAGCTTGTATTTGAGCTTTAAACAGTTAACAGTTTGCTAATAAAACCATACATTTCAGGGTTCTCTAATACAGTCTTTCTCTTACCTGTATACCTAATGTACCTTTTAAAACTCATTATGACATAGATAATCCCTTCTATTCTGGTCATAGGATGCTGCAAAAAGTGTTTGTAAGGCAGACAATTTTGAATAAATGATACATTCTTTGGATTTTATCTCATGTTTTCAGCTAAATTTTCTGAAGTCCTTTGACATGTGAATAGCAATATGGATCATATTTTCTGACTTTTGGCCGAATTATCTTTCAGTTTCAGTATTCCTGTATAAATTCAGTAATTATGTACTGAGAAACCTACCATATGCCGTGAAATTGTGCTGGGCACTTACAGAGGCAAACACCTCAGCGACTGAGCAGAAATTTTCAATTGTTTCAGTACACTATGTCAAATGCTGCAGCAATGGGTAAACAGTTAGATGGGAACACGGGTAGGAGTCCTGTTTCTGGGGCTGAAGTATGGAGAGAGTCATAGAAGAGAGGACTCCATAGAAGGACAATCATATTCATTTTCTTGTTGTTCCAACAACAGGTGTTCTTTTGACTCATAATTTGAGGATATATTCTATCATAACAGGTAAATCATGGTAGCAGGATCCTGAGGCAGCTAATCACTCTGCACACCCAGTTGGGAGGAGGAGTCTGGACTTCAGGTAGCCCTCTCCTTTTCAGTCATCCTAGGACTCTCGGGTCCATGGAATGATGACGTCCACACTCTTAATGAGTCTTCCCACATCAATTAATCAAATCTAGAAAAATCCCCCACAGGTATGTCTGGATATTGTTTCTTTGGTGTTTTTGATCTCATCAAGCTGATTGTCAACCATACAGTGACAGTGGCTTAAGTCTTTACTGGCCTGTGTCGTGGCTTAAATGCAGGGTTTTGTCTTAATCAGCATTCTAGGAACACATCTCACTTCTGAGAAATGTTTTTATTTTCTTTCTATATTTCTAATTATGGAAAACAAAACCATTAGTAAATCTAGGTTTCGTTACAATTTTGCCAAAGGCTCCTATGGGATGTCATATATTTGGGGGCATTGTTGAGAAATAGTAATACTTTTGTTATTCTTTTGTGCTAAGACTAATTGTGGAGAATTCATGGGTGGTATGTTGATTTCTACTGGGTGTGAATCTGTTAGATGGAAGCATTTATCCAAGACACACTGTTGTGAATATGCCATGGACAGTCTCCTATGACTTCTCAGCCGCAGGGCATGCTTTAGCCTAGCAAATGGACCCAAAAAACAAGCCTGCTTAAAAAAAAAATCTTCACTGCAAGATACTTCAGAAGGACAGGTTGAGAATTTAGGTAATTAAAGAAGTGACATCAAAAACTATTTAGCCTTCAATTCTTTGGGAGCGGGGAACAGTATAACATTAGAAGAGAAAATAACAGTCCATCACATTTCCAGTAAGTTGTTATTTTTAAGATAATTAGTATTAAAACCTAGTACACTATGTCTTGTTCTTATTACTTGATTTATGAATAAAGCAAATTTCCATTGAGAAGACTTGTTAAGTTGCCTCAATTAACAGTTTCCCAGGGTTCTTCAATAGGAACAGAGCAGTGTTCTTAATTATGAATGTGTGAGGCCATGGTCCTCAGTGAGTGGCATCCTTCCACGTGGTCCAGAAATGCCTCCATTCTGCTGCATGGTCTCCTGTTTAACACTGGGAGCAGCTTTGTGCATACCACGACCAGCCAAAGGACCCATTTTTCTGACACACAATAATGACCAGTTTTCAAGTCTGATTTAGCCTCTATTTGAAATAATTAAGTGATGCTTAAAGAATAGCTCTTGAAAATGAAATATTAACACTCATCTCTCTTGTCTCTTGTTTTCTATGAGAGAATAAACAGGGAGACTAAATGTGTAATGGAAGACAAGGGGCAATAATATCAGACCAGGCAAAATGAATCAAAAAACAAAACTACACCCCAAAATCTGGAACTTCAAACCCACTGTTTTAGAACCCTAAGATGTCAACTTGCCTGTGGACTGTCTTGCTTGTGACACATTTGATGGTGTATCAGTGACAACAATCATGTCTAAAAGAAGAGGCAACTTTTCTGTATTGAAGCTAATTTGAGTAGAGTAAAGCTTATAAATCAATTGGAATCGTTACTCATTTACAACACACTATGAATAATATAGCTCAGTTGATGACTGGATGGTACAATACATAGAACAACAATTATTGAACTCATTTTATATTTGCGGAAATATGATGTTTATCAGTAATTTGCAATAGACAACAGTTATTATTAAACCAAGACCTGGGTTTTCCTCATCACATTGTACAACAAGACTTTTCTACCATAATGTTTGCATGTGCACATGTGTGTGTGTTTCTGGTGTGGAGGCTAAGACAGGAGGATCACAGGTTCAAGGCCAGCATGGGTCACAGAGCTTCTGGCTAACCTGGAAAACTCAGGGGCACCTTATTTAGAAAATAAAAAAAAAAACAGTTTTGAAAGAGGGTTGGAGTCTAGTGGTTAACCATTTGAAGCTTGAGGCTAACATGTTCAATCCTTACTGTAAAAATCACCACACCGGATGTCAAGAGCACTGCAATGATTAACACCATAAGGTACATGAGGAGAGGCTCCGTGTCCTATATTTGTGGCTTCAGAATGGCAGAACGATGTTAAGGTATTGCCTTTTCCCCGGGGGAACATCATGAGCCTGGACAGCTTACCCCATGAGTGCTGAAGAAAGGACAGGTAGGAAATTACAAAGCTTCCCCTTCGCATCTGCATAGGGAGGCAATTACCCTCGACCTTGAAATTATGCAAATTTAATTGATCCTTCAAGTGGTAATGATTAAAACATTCTCTACCCTTCATACTATCAAGCTCTTAATAGTTGGTTCTTACACAGCGTGGAAAAATGAAAGACGGTGGAAACCATGCCATAGTAGAAGATGTTATAGCCACTTCACTTTGTACTAATGGAGCGTTTTTATCTATTTCATTTCCATAGAGAAAGAGGAGATCTAGATCCCTTTTAGAGTAGGAGACATAGTGATGAAGAGGGCCCAGTGCTCTATGCTGGTTGCCCTGGAAACAGCATCTCAAATCTTACACTAACATCTGGTATTCTTAAGCTTAACAGCTGGTTATCCACAGAAAATGCAAACAAGGAGTTGAAACACAAATGGGAATACCACAAAATAAAAGTGGTTACCTAGGAGGGATCCTTAAAAAAAAAAAAAAAAAAAGCTAAGCTAAAACAGGAAATTAGATGAGATTTGCAAAAGTATATCAGGGATTGTAAAAACAGATAAAAGAGAATGTGGATTCTAGACTGTAAAATGAAGATTCTGTGCTTATGGTTTGGATTATTTTTTTGTAAGCAAATTGACTACCCCATGCTATGAAAGGTAAATACCAAATCTTGGAGAATTTAGGCTATTAAAAATTTTGACATCTCTTCAGCTCTATCCGATGTAGTAGCTGTGTTCTTTCACAGTTCTAGACCATGCATGAGAAAGTGTTTGGATATAAGAAAATACTCAGCTCTTGCTCTGGAAGTGATTAACCAATAACTTTTAACTTATATGCATGAAATGATGCATACTGATAATATATTTTAGGGCTTTGAGGCCAGTATTTTTTTAAATTTCTGTAAGGTTGTTTTACTTTGTTGAGTCACTGAGTGTATTAACATTGAAATAGCACTCATTGGAAATCATAATTCAAACACAAATAATGAATTTTTCCCTTGATGCTACTCATGATTTAAAAAGATTAAGAGTCAATTGTTTATTTTTGTAACGTCATAAACAAGTATCAGAGTGAACATTATTGACCTTCATCTCTGTTAACTTAACAAGGTCATTAAAAAGGCAGAATAAAAGTTTTCCCCTAGACAAAAGAATCAAAACCACACAGAGATTGTGCTTTACATTAAAAAAAATAAAAACCTAAGCGTTTAACTTCACAGAATGTTAATGTAAGACTTATTCTGAATGGATTTACATGGGAAAAAATGGAATTGAAAGGATTTGTTCGTGTATGTTATGCAGAAAAGAACAAGCAGCTATTCAACTTGGAAATAGATCCACAGCCCCTCCAAGTCGTGATTTCCTTCCTGAAGCCAACACTGGATGACCACATGTCAAGGACTGAGTAACAGAGGAAGTCAAATAAGGATGAAGCTCACATCGACAGTGAAGACGTTGCAGCCTGTTTCGTCAATGCTACAGCAAATATACAGTCTTGTCCAAATGAGTTTGTCTTAATGGCACTCTTAAAAACGACCACATTGACTATGTTATTTTAACTTAATAAAAATGCTTTCTAAAATGGTAGACACATCAACTATATTTGCTTGAGCCATATTTTTAAAAATTCTTAATGCTAAAATATCTTTTTTAAGTATTCAAATCACAATTTTTCCCAAGCTAATAACTTCTAAAATTTTGGAATACTTATGCAAAACAAAATGTTTGGAGCTTACTATGTTCAGCTTTCTCACTAAGAATATTCTGAATTTGGTTTCTCTACCTTACCAGTTCCTTTCATCTTCCTTTTCCACTAGCTTTGTAGCTTTCTTTTAAACCTTGAAAAACCTCCCTAATTTAAAATTTTTAAAGACTGTTTAGAAAGTCATGAAGGAGAGGTGGTTTTGATCCTAATCAATGAATGTGGATGTGGGCATATGCTAAGTGAGATCCAAGAAGAGTTACCTCAGGTACTTGAAGGCGAATGGGAAATATTTAGAGTTTTGAGGGACAATTCTTCATCCTTGTTTAGAATATCACTGGCACAAGATATTTGGAGGCATTCTTAGAATTCCAGAGTGAAATGTTTTATAGTATTATAAGAAACCCAAGACTAGAACATATGAGGATACTATGCTGAGAATGTGAGAGGAAGTGGAGGAATCCCTTGAGACAGGAGGGAATAAGGATGTTGTGTACTGAAGCTCAGAGAAAATGGCCATCTATAAAGGACATCCTACAGAGAAGACAGAGAATTATACCAATTTAGGGAACCTCTTACACTTAGCCATTAGATGGATAAAAATGAGAAAGGCTGTTGCCCATATTGGCACTAATTTATAGTATTTCTGTAATTCAAAAGAATAATAATGAATATTCAAATTAACAATAAATAATAATAAATGAATAGCAAGTAATAAAAAATGAACAGAATAAATAGTTCTTGAAAATGTGGTAGATGCCACCCCAGAAATTGCAAGAGATTTCTTGTTAAAGCAAAAACAGAACAAAAACCCCAAAACCTTACATTTTGAAAGCTGACCTTGATTCTATAGATGAGAAGGAAGTCAATAGCCCCAAAACGTTAAGCAGTGTGCAAAAAGTTCACATATTAGCTGATAACAATCAAATCTTGGTCCCCAAATTCTGTCTTTCAATTGCATAGTGACTTTGATCACACACCATTCTCTCTCTTGTTTGAATCCACAAACCATGTGTACCAAAATTCCTACTGGCTTGCAATCCATTATTTTTATACTCATAAGCACTACAAAGGTTTCCCCTCTCTGATCACGGTGATTTGATTTGATATATGTGAAGACAATAAATAGAAGTCACAGCCCTGTGACCAGGGCTATCATCTTTTTGCCTAAGGTTGGAATTGCCACCCACACGCAAAGCAGGAACGCAGAAATGTGTGGGTAATTCAAGTCACCTGGTTCCAGGGGCGCTGCAGGTGTTTGCAGCACACATACCCTTTACTGGAAAATGGTTTCCTGGTGTTGCTTTGGTCCCAGTGTCACTGCCTAAAGAAGGAAATCACAGACATCAAAGGAAGAAAGATTAAAGGATCCAAGCACTTTAGAAACAAGACATCCTCAGCCCCACTGTTGACTCCTGCATCCTGCAATGCTCCACCTCACCCAACCTCAAGTTTCCTCACCAGGAGGGCACAGGCGGATCTGCTGGGCAGATGTTGGAATGTCCACCTACACACATGCACACGCATGGGTGGTGGTCTTGAGTTGATGCTGAAGCATTGGCATCAACTTATACAGAAACCCGAGAGAGGAGGGGTGGCTCGGACAGTGTAATCAGTGCCTTGAGGAAAACCTGTTAGTGCTGGCTGACTGTGATGCCAGCCTGAAACTTCACTGAGGGTGAACCAGTGGAGAAATCCCTGCCCATAATACAAAAACACAGAGTTTACTCTGCAGCCATGTACTTGGAAGTACTTCAAGTAGTACAAAAGAAAAAAAAAAAGCCAAAAAAAAAAAAACCCTTTCCTTTAATTGTAACATCGGCGAGTTCATTTACATTATAAATATTTCTCCCAGACATTTGAAAAAGAAAAGCTCAGCGACTTAAGAGAAAGATCCGTCTTCAGGAAGAAATGAAAATTCCTTCTAAATGACAACTTTTTAAGCTGTTAAAGAACATTTTCTTGCAGATTCTTGACTGTATGGTGACACAAACAAAAATCTAACAACACCGGGAGTGCAAGAACTTCCAGTATGCTTGCTCTGTTTGACTTTAGAAACTTCTGGTTAAATTTAGCAAAATCTGTAATTAGGAAACGGGTTGAGACACCTGGCAATAGACTGCTGGTTCTTGAATTACAGTACGGAGATGTAAGTGGATACTGGATTTTAGCTTCTGGGGCTTAGACGTATTCCTAGCTAGCTTTTACACCTTAAATTAATCCATTAATTAATCTATGTATCACCAATGGGCTGTGATGTGACCTACTGGTAAAGCTCCAGCATCTTTCTCCTATAGCAGCTAGATGGCATCTGCTTAGCTCTGCCTCCCTTCTCCCTACTTTCAGTTTAGTCTTCCCGCCAAGTTCTAGTCTGCTCCGCCACAGGCCAAAGCAGCTTCTCTATACAGAGGGGAAACCCAACATCATAGACACAGCCCACATCAGCCTTGTTTGGGAATCTGTTGGCAAAGTAAGTGTCCCCTGCAGACTTATTGACTTGGAGACTTTGAAGATGGAGCCTTCAGTCTGTATCTGATACATCCAACTTGTCTGGTCAAGGTGAATACTTGAGAACCTCTAGTCTGCTAAGGAATTTAGAGTTTGAAAAACTGGGTTCTCTTACTGATTTTTTTTTGTAATATAATTTTTTTTTTTATTGAAAAAAAAATTTCCGCCTCCTCCCCGCCTCCCATTTCCCTCCCCGTCTCCCTTTTCCCTCCCCTCCTCCCTCTCTTCTCCCCTTCCCCCCACTCCTCTCCCCCTCCCTCTCCAGTCTGAAGAGCAGTCAGGGTTCCCTGCCCTGTGGAAAGTCCAAAGTCTTCCCCCCTCCATCCTGGTCTAGGAAGGAGAACATCCAAACTGGCTAGGCTCCCACAAAGCCAGAACATAAAGTAGGATCAAAACCCAGTGCCATTGTCTCTTACTGATTTTTATATTAACTAACCACAAGTCACTAACAGACTCTGAGGTAGGCCTCCTCACCTCCACAATAAACATTTCTGGTGTCTCATCATACTATGTAGTGGGCTTTTTGTAGCGCACTGAAACATGTTGGAATCAGATGTGGTGGCTGAACCACTGTGAATACATTGCCCCTTGGAACACTGACCTTAAAGTTGTTCTTGTGTTACATGACTTTTATATCAATAATGTTTCAAAAGCTCAACTCAACTCCCCATCCTAATTCCACGAGAGAATGTGTGCCACCCAGAGGTGCTATGCAGATGTGATTCCAGGGGATGACTCTTCAGAGAACACAAATACTTAGTTGCTTTTATTTATTTATTTTTATAAAATTACAGGTCTGTGGCTCTGGTCAGAGTTGAGAATACCAGTTTCTAAGTTTAGTTAATGCATTGATATTTCTGCAAGCACAGTGTGAATTTGCCTGATTCTGGAGTCTCTGAAGTTTCTTATAAGATCAAAAATCTTTCTAGCCTGACACAGTTTATTGAAGGTTACCTTCTCTTCACTCCAAGTAGAAGAAGAGGCCAAGGGACAATTCTGATTCCATATTCCCAAGATTCTAGCCAGATTCTGTATGCAAAAATCAAATTATGTGAGTTATGTATGGGATTGATTGTGACTAGGTTAATTTTAGCTTTCTGTCTATATTTGCAAAACTTCTTTTGTTTTGTTTGATGGCTATTTCTAGCAAACACAAAAGCAGAGGAAATCATGTGTTTGAACCCTCACATTCTGGTCCTAAAATTTTGACCATTTTTAGCTCATTACTATCATGTTATTCCATCCACAAGCACTTTGGTCACATCTGTAAAGAACCAAGTTAAAAAAATAACCAAAACACCATCACTGAAACTAAGAGTTGGCAATATAATTCCTTCATGTTCTTCCATATATAGGAAAGGGAATTAATAAATTTTCACATGTTTGGAAACAAAGAACACTCATTACAATTCACTTTGCAACTTGTAATAAAGACTAGAGATTATTCTTTATTATTTTATAAAATAACAGACACAGTGAAATGGGCAGGGAAGTTGTGAAACCATTTTGTGAAAGGTACATCTGTAAAATAGCTGCAGCCTCTAGGACTTGCTGTTGTCAAGGTCTCATGGATATGTGAGTAGTCTGCAGTGAGACTTTGGGACTGGGGCATCTGGTAGCAGGAGGAGACATTTTGGCCTGCGAGACAGTGGATTTCAGGAACTGTGGCTGGGTTGAGGTTTACATGGAGAGTTGTGGAACTCTAGTAAGGAATGGGAAAAGTTCATTGCTACCACACCCGGGTTATGCACCCAAATTCCCAGACAAATTCTCTGTTCTTCTCAGTTAAACTTGTCTTCAATGAAAACCATACCCCTCTATCACTCCAAACATGTTTTTCGCCTTAGAATGGGTATGAGTTGAAGATCCAGCACTGAGCCAGCCAGATGTTGCGATGTGGGTGTGTACCCTGTCTGTGTACATGCAAGAATGTTTATTTAATATCTAACCATGGAGGGATCCCATTGCAGACATGACAAAATGACACACATGGATGCTAAAGTTCTTGGAGTTCTCCAAACATGTACTGGTAGTTTGTGACAGATAATTAATTTGTTAGTATTAACTTCAAAGACATACTGGTTTATACACAGTTACTGTTAAATATTAATTGTTGTTTTATAATAAGTAACAGGCTGATTACACCTTGAAATGATCATTCTGTGGAACTGTGTTTTGAAATCCTCTCATTTTGTACTGGAATAATTTCCAGAAAGCAAGGCATGACTTTTTAGAATTGAATTTGTTGATATTTATTAATATTTCTGTATTAGAAAGTCATTCTACTGTTTCTTGGAAGCATAATTTGCAAGTGGTAAGGATTTCTGATGTGGATGTAATGAAAAGACAGCTCCAGTTCTCATTTTTATGGCGGTCTGGTTTCAGGGGCTCATTCTTGGGATTTCCATCCATCCTATTTCTAAGCCCAGGCAGCATTTGATCAGTGAGTGCATTGCTGTGCTCCAGGAGGGTAGATGAAAACCAGTTCACAAGAAGATTGGTAGGCTTTTGATCTATTCTCAGACAGGAGACTGGCTAATGTTGGGTTTTTATAAAAAAAAATACTTCATCTAATCTTAGTGTGGAAACAACTTGACTTATGTGTATGAATGAAGTTCTGGTGATCACATTTAAACCCAGGAAATGTTATAATCAGATATAATCGAGCCTGCCTGATACCTGCTGTGCCCAGGTGTGACTGTCTTTCCTTTTCCTACAATGTTAGAGAAGCCAACACTCTGGTTGGTCTATTCTATGCAACTGGAATGTACATGAACCTTACAAGTGTTCAGCCTTTTCAAACCAGAGTGACATTCTGTGTGGAATTAATATGTGTATGACACATTCAAACTAAAAGGCAGAGTTTTTATTTCTCACCCCTTTGCCCAGCAAATAGTCTCATAGTATCTTTCTGAAAGTACCAAATATGAACTCAGATAAAGCTATAAACAATCTTTTACGAACATCTGCATGTTGTAAAATTTAGAAACAGGACCTAACACTTACATGGGTTTTTCTAAAATTCTAATTATTTATTGGCATGATTATGGAAGTTGAGGGCATATGAACAATAATTATAGACAATAGCCGGAAAGCATTTTGTTTAAGACTTATAAATGCTATATGTGTGTGTAATATTATACATACATTTATATATGTATATATGTACTAGGAAACTATCACATTTGATATATAATCAAAAGACAATATCTAGAGAAAAATTCAAAGAAGCAATGGAAAGAAGTATTTAGGAGCAGGAGGGAACCGGCTCCCTCATCCAAGAAACATCCACTGTGAGTGTTCCAACCTAGCAGAAATCTTAATCACTTCCAGAGGACAATTAGGAAAGAGATCAAAGACAGTTACTGCACCGGATAACTATCAGGACATCATTACCTCTACAGTAGAGACAATCTGTGGCTACTTAGAAATATCTTTCCACTGTTGCTAACCCTGTAGGTGAAAACTCTGGGGAATACAAGGGAAGGTACTGATGATAGCACTCAGGAAAGCAGAGCCAGCGATTCAGTGAGACACTTGTAGCGAAATTCCTAGACAGAAAATATCTCATTATCCAAAGTCCTTCCCTCTTAAATATATACAGATTCCTAGGCTATAAATGGCTATATAAGATTTAACCAGCTTTAAAAATGAGTATGAAAATATATACAAAGTCAGCCTTAATTTTTGAGCTTTTACTTTTTATCATTTTACTTTTTATCATTCCTGGTTGATTTTTTTTTGTCAGTTTAATTCTATAGAATTTTAACCTCAGTTACAGTGAAATCTCATTAGCTCAAAAGAAGACATGTTGAGGAGTGCTAATACATTCCAAATATTATGTAACCACTGGGGAAATGGAGATTTAAAAATGTTGTTCTCACTCAAAGAAAGTAGGCGAAGAACTCAACAGAGTGTGCTCTGTGTCCTAGTACAGATAAGCACCCTATATCTGGGATAGAAACATCAAATTCATCTCAACTGGAGGTGGCTACTCAACCTGGAGAGTTGCCCAAAAGTGAAGTAAGTTGATGTAATCTTTGAATGATGAGATAAAGATATCCTAATGATGACTTGGGATGAAGAAAGAGTGATCTTGGCAAGGGGAAAATGTTTCTAAACAAAAAGCCACAGAGTTGAGGTTGACTACAGGATATGCCTCTATCCCATGTAGCTGGAGTGCATGGCACAAAACCTAGAGAGGTAGATGGAAAATAGATTCTTCACCAACAAAGAACAAATGTATTCTGGTAATCTTAACTGTAATATAGCTTTCTTCTTTGGTTAAAATGATCAAACAACACTGGAAAGACTTTGTATAGTGTTTTAAATATTGCTCTGAACACATTTGAATGTATGGCATGAAGTACAGATTTTTTGTTTGTTTTTTGTTTTATTTTCATTTATTTATTTTTATTATTTAATTAAAAATTTCCACCTTCTCCCCTCCTCTGATTTCCCTCCCTTTCCCCTCACCCCCTTCCCCTCCCTCTCCAGTCCAAAGAGTAGTCAGGGTTCCATGCCCTGTGGGAAGTCCAAGGTCCTCCCCACTCCATCCAGGATTAGGAAGGTGAGCATCCAAACAGGCTTGGCTCCCGCAAAATCATTACATACAGTAGGATCAAAACCCAGTGCCATTGTCCTTGGCTTCTCAGTCAGCCCTCCTTGTCAGCCACGTTCAGGGAGTCCGGTTTGATCACGTGCTACATCATCCAGCTGGCCTTGGTGAGCTCCCATCAGATCAGCCCCCAAGACAGGGTTTCTCTGTAGCTTTGGAGCCTGTCCTGGAACTAGCCTTTGTTGACCAGGCTGGTCTCAAACTCAAAGAGGTCCCCCCGCCTCTCCTTCCTGAGAGATGGGATTAAAGGTGTGCACCACCAACTGACCAGCTCAGAATATTTTTTAAGTGAAAGAGTTTTAGAATGACCCTAGCATTGCTGTCTAAAAATTACATTAGCCCTTTTCATGACCCTCCTATGGAGAGAAAAGCCCTCTGGTTGTATAGAGGTAATACAGACCCATCTCTATCCTCATGGAAACTCTTGCTCTCTTGGCTACATTCTCCTTTTTTTTTTTCTCACTGCCTTCCTCTATACTCACATTTTAAAATCCATATTTTTTTTTTGCAAAGGCTATGGGAATGTTAGGTCAGATATGGAGGGATTAAAAGGAGTTCAATGCCAGCACATCTGGGGCTCCTTAGTAATGACCAGGGACCCACAAATGGAAGCAGCAGAAATACAGAGGAGCATCCTCTTTGCTCAGGCAGAAAGAGCCGATGGAATGAGAGGAGCATGACTTAAACCCAAAACATTATTTATTTATTTTTGTTCTTTAATCTGGTAACAAATATTCTGACGCCCCCTCTGCTCTACTGAGAGTGCTTGGGTCACCACACAAAAGTGGCTGCCCTGAGATGTGGGTGGTGGTGGGGGACCAATGTCTTCAGCATGTTCTCTCTGGGATTACTAACACATTGGAAATGTCATCACAAGATGGACCACATTTCTGAGGCTGATACGTGAATAGTAGGGATCACCAAAAGTCAAAGCATCCATCATCTAGTTTATAATTTCCTTCCTTTCCAACGCTTTTGAAAGAAAATTTTCACAGAAATGGATGCTAACCCAACGAGTCTCTATATCATATTGTTCTGGAGACACATATCTCCGTGCCCCTGTGTGCTGACCTTCCTTCATTTTTTTCTACACAGTAAGCATTTAAATTGGTTCATTGAGGCTGAGAACTAAGTCCATATGTATATTGAGATACTGATTTTTTTTTTTTTGGAAAAGTGCTTTATTTTAATAAATAACATGTGGTAGTATTATTGCTATTATCAGAAACTAAACGTAAAACTATTCTCCAATCTAAGGCTTTTCCATTCAATCATCTTTTAAATGTCTCAAAAAAATAAAAGACCTTGGCCGCTATCACATTTCATCTGTCAGAAAGTCAAGCACGCCTCCACTGGGAAACGTTTACCCTAGCATAAAGTTGAAACTCTGAAATTGCTCCAAACATTCATAGTTGTCTTGGATTGTGGAATTCAGAAATGATTTGATTGACAATGGAAGTGTACTTGGTGGGACTTCGTGCACAGATTTCTCTGTGAGATCTGTTCTGCCTGTCAACAGGACAACCCAAACATCAAAGAACAAAACCCAGGACCAGGACACAGAACCTTCCTTAGCAAAGGGCAGATTGGGAGATGCCAGGATGTAATCTGTAGACATCATAAATTTAGGCATCAGGCTGAAATTGCAAAGAATAAGGCTGGTCAAATTCTTATCAGATGAGATAGCATCATTTCTTTCTTTTCCTATAAGGGAAATGACTTTTTTCTAGTCCTACACCCTGTGGCTGATAGAACACATTATCTACATAAACACTCTTATACCTTGGCTAGAGATATCATAGCTCTTGTTTAATTGCTTTCCTTAGACTTACCTGTGATAATTGTGATTCACAACCTTGCCCTGTGTTAGTAATAAAAGGTTTCATAGTCAGGGCAATCTGATACTAGCTACAGAGTACAGGTCTTGCTGTAACTCCCTGGGTCAGCCTCTCTTCAAGTCAGCCAGTGCCTCTCCACACCGGCACACCTGGAGGGACAAACACTGAATATCTTCTAATTTACAGCCTCTAACCTCTACAAGGAGCAGTATATAATTTTCCATATTTATTTACAGTATTCTTAACAGATATGGGAAAAAGTTCTTGTGTTGCAAAATGAGCATTAATGAGATATTTTTCTGGGTTTTCTTTTTCATCATTTTGACCAGAAATGAGCAGTCTTTCAAATTTTATCTGCTTGTATCAGCTGTTTCCTCAGAATTAGAATAAAATGTAGCCAGTGGCTACTTGGCTTCGTCTGACCTAATTCCTGAAGGAAATGAAAGAGAACTCAACAAGATTAGATAGATATTGCCATGAGACTGCTCTATAGCAAGTGAAATCAACCAAGATAATAACAAACATTAGCTGACTCAAGTAATTGTTAGAATAGTGCATTGTGTGTCTATGTATGTGTGTGATAATATGGTTTTGAATGTTTAATTGATAGTCTTATTGTTCCAAGAGAGTGAAATTTATGAACTCATTCAGAATACTTTTCTTAGGGAGTCTTTACTTGAAGCTCTTGTAGGAAGCTTTGGATTAAGGAAAACTGTTCTTTTCTAAAACAAAAACATAAGGCATAATTTAAAAACAAGTAAGAAACTCTGTTTTAAATTTTGAAATACTAGCTCTTTAAAAAGTTGTATTAATTTTGGGGGAGTTGCGTGTATTAGATTTTAGTAAATTATAAAATACTTTTAAAGGCTTATGTGTAACCTAAATGTTCTTCTAGAAGATCTATTCTCAACATTAACCTAGTCTACTTTCCCATGGGAACACTCTATCACGTATTTCTTTGGTACATTTCCTGAGTATGATTACTACACACATATGTTCATGTATATAATTACAAACACACTGAAATGTCATGTCATCATTTTCTAGTTCATGATAATGTAAGCAAACATTTAATCACCAATTCATATGACATTTAAATTTCCAAGTATTTATATTTTGAACACATAACTACTTCCCAACCTTGGCATGTTTTGTTATCATAAAAGTCTTTTGAAAGCAGTAAATTAAAAGTTTATGTCTTCATATCTATCTAAATAGCAACTTTTAAATATAAATAGACCTTTCATTGAGAAAAGGAAAACCCATTCTAAGAACACTACCTAATGGACACTCACACGATCTGTCTTTCATATATTGTATGGGGATGAAAGCTCTTTGTTTTGTGTCTACCCTCAGGATATGGGATACAGAGAAAGCTACATAGTTATCCGTTGCCAATATGACGCAGGTGTATACCACATGAGGATACGAAACAGCGCAGCAATAACGGATGTGTTGACAGCTCTGAGTCCACAGTGTGTTCTTCCCAAGTCACACTGTGGTGTGTATGTGTGTTTCTCTTCCTTTGCTTTTCACAGAGCTCTGGAAAGCACTGAGCTCTCCCCCAAGCACGGTGGACGAGTACTAGGAAGAAAAATGAAAGCGTTGTTGCCAGTGGACCACTTTCATAGACGCACTTGTTGCCATGCAAGCAATCCCCACGTGGACCCTTGATGTCTGGAAAAGGTATTGGGTCCATCACGTGGTCTAGCTTTGCATCATCTGTGTGACACCTGCAAAGTATGTATCATTATTCCACGCAGCATCTCTGAAGCCCTATCTCTCTATCTTCCCTTATTGTGTGTTCATCAGAATAGAGTCTATTAAAAGACACTCCTGGACACCATCTAATATAAGAATATAAGCAGAATGTCCAGGAAAAGAATCCATGAGTAGGTAGGTAGTTTTTTAAAGAGAATCTATGGAATGTTTATGATTAAGTAAGCAGGTAAGCACTGTTGAAGTAGAAATATATGCCCATTTTATCAAGGGACCAATGAAACTTACCAACTTATCCAAGAGTCATAAAACAAATTAATCTGGAGGCATAATTTAAATAGTACAGTTATAAAAATCTGCCATACCATAATATATTTCTAAAGACATGAAATCAAGCAAATTTGTAAGACTATAATGACATTTTTCTATTCCTGCTATCAAGCAAACATTTGAAGAGAACATTAAATTGGCAGTTTACTCCTCTGTTTAAGCTTGGATAATTACACTAAGCCAGTCAGTCAGAGAGTCATAAAGGATTACATAATAGAAGCACAGAACACACAGGCCTTGTCACCTATGCACATGCTGAGGTCCTTCTGGGGGCACAGATGTGAGCAGCGTGCTCTATACATTCTGAATGAGGGGGAATGCCTAAACAGAATGAGGGGAGAAAGGACCTACAAAATGCAAAAATAGCGAAGAGCCAGGTAAAGCACATTCTTTATGTTTCCATAAGTTCTCTGACCAGACAGAAATGTTAGCTCACCCAATCACTCCCTGACGGGAAATAAATGTCACAGATGAGAACACGGGATGTGTTCAGAAATTTCTTTAAAATTTCTCTCTCTCTCTCTCTCTCTCTCTCTCTCTCTCTCTCTCTCTCTCTCTCTCTCTCTCTCTCTCTCTTTCTCTCTCTCTCTCTCTCCCGATTAAAAGAGCAACAGGCAACTAAAGAATGCTAACACTAGAGAATAATCTTCCCCAGGGAAGAGCACACCAATTAGTTATCAAATACCAAGCTGTCATCCCTGAAGACATGTGAGTATCACATGAGCCACATTATCCAAGTCGAGCAGATTGTATTTCGGAACATATGTATATATATAAGTAAAAGTAGCAAAAATCAATGAAAAAAGAGGGAAAAAGGAAAGAAAACAAGAATGGTAATATGTGATGTGTTTGAATGCAGGAAAGGGAAGGAAAAAGGAATATATCTTTTCTATAATCTCAAATATAAAATTAATTTTAGAAAAATGACGGAGTCAAGTTAGAGATTACCTAACCTTTATTCCATAGAATTAACTTATCCTCTTGGATCCTGGTGGGACTTTCTGAATTGGTTGGAGAACTAATGTATTTTCAAGCTACCAGGAGAAATCCATTATTCCTAGTTAGTAACCCAGGCAACATTAACTGGTATTCTACTGTCCTTTAAGCTTTGTTTCAAAACCCTACTTTCTATCTTTTCTTTCTTTAAAAAAAAATATATGCAATGGGATGAACCAAATGAGTTATTTTTTATTCTTCTTAGGAAAGTAAATTTAAAGTAGACTCACAGTCATGTTGATCCTGTGGCTGTTTTGTCATTGTTTGGTTAGTTCTTCACTTTTTCTTTTCTTTTCAGGATTATAATTACATCATTCCTCCATTTCCTTTTCTTCCTCCAAACTTCCCCACATAACCTTCCTTGCTTTCTTTCAAATTCATGACCTCATTTTTATTAATTGTTGGTACGTGCATAGATGTATACATATGCGTGTGCATATACATACACACATACATATATGTTCTTAAGTATAGCCTGCTCAGTTTGTATACTGTTACTTGTATTTATGCTTTCCAGTGTGTTCATTTGGTGTTAGGTAAGTAGCTGGAGGAAGACTATTCTTTCCCGTTCTGAGCACTACTTAGTTGCCTGTAGCTCCTTGTGTAAGGTTGAAGGCTTGTGGGTTTCCCCCTTCCACTTGGACATGTCTATCATTGCCCTTGTTCATCTCATATTTAGGCTGTTATGTTGGTGAAACTTTACGGGATAGCTCCAAATCTTTAGCTGTAAGCGTAGTCTTCCACCCTCATCAAGGAAACCCTCCTCATTGTAACAGACAGAGAGCATTATATAAAATCACAACCAAGCAAACACTGACCAACCAAAACATACAGTTGTATATCCCAGTCCCAATAGATATATCAACAAAACAGCTTCTGCACCCAAGGCTCAAGAAACATTGTGTAAGAGGGGACAGAAAGATTATAAGAGCCAGAAGATAAGGGAGTTAGCTGTGAGATTGTGTCTCCTAGCACTGTTGGAAGCACAACACTGCTATCTGACTAAATTCACTTCCAGATCCTCAACATCTGTGGTTCTTCCTTCTTGAAATCACCTAGGGTTACAACTAAGTTCACACATCTTTTAACACATTATAGATGAAAATATAGGCAAAATTCTTAAATACTTTTATGTTCTGTGTTGTGTGTGTGTGTGTTATAGGATCTCATATAGTCCAGAACTCATTATGTAGCCAAGGTCGGTCTTGAACTTGGAATCCTTTTTGTCTTGTCTCCTTACTGCTAAAATTACAGACATGTATCACCTGGTTGAAGTTTTGATTTGAGTGATTTTATTTTTAATACTTTGTCTTAAAATCTTACGTTCTTTGTGTTATCATTGACTGATTTAAAATTATTTATGTTTGTCATTTATTTATGTATTATTTATTGTGTGTGTGAATGGGGGTGCTTGTGCCATATCATACACATACCTGAGGAGGTCAGAGAACAGCCTCAGGGAGTCTTTGTCTCCTTCCACTAGGGATGGCCCAGCGCATCAGTCTTGGTGGCAAGTGCTTTACAGGCTGAGACATCTTGCTGGCCTCTATCCTGAATTCTTAAATGAAATCATGGAAAATCTGGAAGCAAAGCATTCAAAGTTGTGATGATGACTTCTGCATTTCAAAGTTAACTGAGTACAAGCCCCAGAATTTAACTGAAGAGAAAATGTTCATGGAAAAAAATACGCTGCAATTAATTTTATGATGCATATGCTGTTTTATATCTATCTTGTTGAGCCATATTGAATTGATGTGAACTTAATGTTGCAAACTATTTAACATTAAGCATTATATTAACAAAGCAAACAGACACATGTTGACAGCTTTTAGATGTTACATGTGTAAGAGCATATATATTTTTTTTGTCAAAAAACATCTTTAGCCAGCAAAACATTTGCAGATTACAGATCTCTCTTAAAAGCACCTGGAAGATAACCAGTAGTTATCTACTACTAGTCCACCAGGGCTCAGCGATAAACTGATTGCTGAGCACATAGCCAAACCTCTGCTTTAAAGAACCCAAACATTCATATCCTGCGCACCATGAGAATCTGAACTCTCTCAAATTTAATATAGCTCATTCCTCCCAGCATGACCTGTGAGTCCTCAAAGGTGCGTGCCTGGAGGTCATAGTGTACAAAGGAGCTGATGAGCGCTTTGCCCATAACCAAACTGGGGTAGAGTCCACACAGCACTCCGGTGGTGCAATTTTTTCTGTGTAGTTTTGAAATGCATGCCTTCACGGTAGTATACCTTATGTACTCGTGGAAAGACAAATCTACCAGGTGGAGTGTCATAACATGGGAAATTAACCTTTTCTCTAAAGAGTCAGAAAAAGGCTATGGTTTCCCAAGTGTGATGGCCAGCCTTGCTCTGCTTATGCTTCGACTGTAGAGCCCCAAGACATGTTCCGGTCCCTAACTTCACCGTCACGCCCTCTATCCACTCAATTGTTTTTCATTCACACAGCTGGGTTGTCCCCCACCCTGCCCTCCACCCCCACAGGCTGTCTTCGGCCTGCCCAGCTGATGACGTTTTCCTGGCTCCAGCCAACTTTTGTGCTTGTTGCAAACAGTGCTCAAGGGGACAAAGGACTGCCTAGATTGAAGCAACAACAAAAGTAGGTCGATCTTGCAAGAATCCGGATGGGTGGCCAGCCATCCCACATAAACGAGTGATGTTTCTGTCTCTGTCTCTTCTACCTCCCAACCCCCTCATCAAACAGGAAAAATATCATTATTTTGAGAATGTGGGAGGCTTGGCTGTGGCAAAGGTCTATTCATTGGTCAGTGTTGTAGAGAAACCTGAAGCAATGTTCCTCATGATCCCAGAGAACTGATCTTGTGATTACAGTTCAAAGGGATGGGGAGCTTTTGTGGTTGTTGTTATTGTTTTAAAAAACAAAACAAAACAGTAATAAACTCAATCCTATATATAAAACTGAATGAAGAAACCATTTCTCCTAGAAGTTTTGGCAGTAAAGAGAGGGAAAGAGATTCAGTTATTTCAAGTAAGATGGAATGGGTACATTTCATTTTGCTTTGCTCCTTAGAACTCTAGTTATCATTATATGCATGGTGGGATTCAGTTTATAAATCCACTCTACAGTTTGTCAGAACTGCTGTCAAGAACTGGAACCATTGTCCTAGCTTTGGCTGTGCTTCCCTTTCCCTCCCGTTTCCGGTCTCTCCAACAGCTGCTGCAGGACAGGCTGTTGGCATAAGACAGATGTGGGCAAGTATACTTTTGTAATCTCTGTATTCAGCACAGAGGTCATCAAGACCCAACCCTGTCTCTATGGTTGTAAAATCCTCACCGTGACCCATTCTTGCTTCTGATACCTCGGGATGCAGCCCGATGCCAAGGCAAGCTCGGGACACTCAGTCTCTACCACTGATCACACTATGTATTTCTAAAAGCTACATGCTGTTTTCCCCTCATTCCAATGATAAAAAAATATTCCAAACTAGCACTGCAGAAATGTACTTCAAACTCTCTGTACTAAAGAGAAATGTTGGTTTCTGATAGACTTCAATTCAATCTGTGTTCAATGTGTTTACTTTTAAGCTCCTGTCATGGTTATAATGATCGCCAGTGTAACTATTTGTAGAAATGACTCTATTTTTAGACTAGGAAGGGGCAAGATGAATGTCTTAGTGCTTTGGCCTGATCCTGGGCAGCTCTCACACATTCTTAATTTATGGCTAATCATCTCCCTTTATTAGGTGTCCCTAATTAATTTACGTCCTAACCATGCCTGAGTCTGGGTAATAAATGGTTGTGAATGCTGACAAAGTGGGATTTCTAATCAGTTCTAGAAGTTTTTAGTGGAGAGAGAATGCAGGTGTCTGCATTCTGGGTCTCTTCCTTGACTATTCGTTTAGTAAACTCCCACTGGTCCTCGTATTATCGTTATCTAGACTTCATTTAAAGACCATATCAAGAAAGTTGTAAAAATCCACTGCTATTAATTTCTGTAGTAAGAAACATATCAGCCTTTTACTTTTAAATCTCTGAAACAGGTACCAGGTGAGCATGTTATTAACATTAAACTGAGACTCTCGCTAAGGCTTTCAAGCTCACTTTATGTTGGCCAGAAGGCTTCCCTCAAGTGGGAACCAAGTAAGAGCTTCTTGAGAACAAAGTCAATGGGAAATGAAGACACGTCTGTGAAATTTTCTAAATGGCAGTTTGATTTATGTCTATTTTTCTCACCGGACATTCTTTCATTCATTCCTATGTCTGTCAGTCCTTCAGGCCTCCTGTTTTTCTGTCTGCCTTCCCCTCCCTGTTCTTGTCCTGTGACACAATTTAATAACAGAGCATCAAGCGCAGAAAGGCACCGCTGGGATGACAAGTGGCCGAGCCCTCATGTTCGTGGTGAAATACCTTGTCCAGAATGCTTCACTGAAATGTGGGGCATCAAAGCTGATGCATGTGTATTGTTAATATATTAGACCTCCATTTTATGTTTGTTTTCTTGATAATGAACAGGCTAAAAAGGCCTTATTCCTCGGTCAATCTGGGCTGGGGACATGAATTTTTGAAAGCAAGTTTTGTCTCCTAATATCACGTGCTTCTCTTCAAACTTGCCTCATTCAATTTATTATGCTCCCTTTTTGAAAATATTTCAGGAATATATATATATATATGCACATATATTTTACTTCATAGAGTTTACAATAGCCAAAAGTTTTATGAGCTGAATAGAAGCCATATTTCTATTTAAAATTATTAAAATCACTTCAAACACTTCTAATTATTCCTTCTTGAATTTTTGTATGGGCATTCAGTTCCAAGCACACAATATTTAAAACATTTCATGCTAAAGATGTTCTAAATACTGTCTTTGCCTGTGTCATTGCTTCTTCAAACTAATGTTTTTCTAAACATTTCGAAAATAAACTAAATTTAGAAATCAACTTTTTTCTCCAATGTAGTCTGTTCTTTATGGATGGGACCCAGTCTTCCTTCTGTTCGGAATAGTTTGAGAATTTGCTGAGCTGAAAACAGCACATGATGTTTTAGATGGCACGTGTTTGTTTCTGTTGAAAGAACATGTCCTATTTTTGAGAAAGGAAAGACTTGTAAGACATCAAATGTTTCTTGCAAAACAATTTGATGAAATGAATGTAAATGAATCAGAAACATGTGAATTGTGTTTCAATTAAAATTAATGAGTTTAAATAGGAAGATGGTGAACTGCTTGGGGGAAGGAGTGTGGCAAGGCGGGAAGTGACATTTCTTTTGTTTTCATCAGTCTTGGGTTCTTGAAAAACAATCTACTACCGTGAATCCAGCTTCATTCAGATTCTTGAAGGTAAATTGACAATGTGTAAAATGGGCTACCAATACAAATTCATCTTCTGCATGCATGGCCACTGTGCAATCATGTGAAGTGAATGGTTTCCAAGGTTATTCTTTCAACAAATAAGACGTTGTAATGAGGATAAAATCTATTTCCCCCAAGACTCATACATAAACTTCATCTCTACTTCTTTTTTTTAATTGAAGATGATCAGACACACACGGCAAACATATAGTGCAAAGGAGAGAGAGGGAGAGAGAGGGAGAGGAAGAAAGAGGAAAAGAGAGGAGACAGAGACAGAAGGAGAAAGGAAATGAGCAATGTGTGGGGTCAGAACATCAAGTAGATTTCATAATGGAAACACCCAAACCAAAATAATTATTTTAGAGACACAAACATTTTATCCACAGTTTCATCCGTATATCATTTATGCAAACTTCAAAGCAAAAACCAAAGCTTTCAAAAATACAGTTTGCATTTGTTATTGACAATGAATGCATTTCTCTAAAAATCAGAAAAATAAAATGAGACTAGCCTTGATCATGCTTGCTCATAACTCCCCTATGTAAAGACAGAAGCAAAAGAATTGTCACAAGTTCAAAGTTCAAGACCAAAGTTGTCTAGGGTGAGTTCCAACAAACACAAGCTAAAGTTAGAGTTTGTTTCAGAAAAAAAAAGACCTATCTCAATGTTCTAAGCCTGAGTGTGCTGTGAGACATCACAGTCTCAGAACATGTACATGTTAAATGTTCCACCAACTCCCGAAAGGCAAGCTGTGTATGGCTGGAGTCCCTATCTCACTTTTAGGTTTTGAATTACTCTCACACACAGCTCAAGAAGTTTTCAGGACTTCCTGCTGGTGGAGAAATGCATTATTAACCAGTCTCTTCTGAACAAATTGAAGGCATGGTTGCTGGAGATGCTGAGAGGAGATGGTGTGATGAGAGCCTTGTTGGGCTTCCTGAGAACTCTGAGTAACTGAAGCCCGGTGTCCTTCTGGTTATGTGGATACTGCTGTTGCTCTGTGGGGGATGTAGGAATGAGGGCAGGGCCCTTTGCTTTGTTTTGGAGGTTTGCTGTTGTTTTGTGTATTGTGTGCACATCAATTGTTTCTCAGATCATTCTGGAAGAGTCTCTCCTTACCTTTCGCAGCAGGGATTGGGAGTGTTTGTTCCCTGATTGGGCAGATGACATACTTTAATGTCGAACCCAATCGCTTGTCTGTTTTATTCTCTCTTCATCTTTCAATATCAGGAGGGAATGGAGTGGTGAGGCTGCTGGTGTGTTCTGCAATTAGTGGCAATACGACAGTCACCTTTTTATGAGCCTCCAGGGTCGACTACAGCAGGTGCCTATCTGCGTGAAGTATAAATCCCAAACCCAAAGGTGGCCGTGAAAATGCATGGGAAGTGTTAATTCCATAGTGTTTTTTCACTTTAACTTTTATTGCTAGTTTCATCTTTGTAAACCATCAAAAGTCATCAGCCAAGGGTCAGCCTGAAGAACTGATGTGCAGAACAGTGCACAATGATGTATTTCATTCAGGCACTGCAAACGTGACTTCGTTTCCCTTAAGGTTTGCTGCCTCAATGCCTTTTCAGTGTCCAAGGACCTCACCCACTGCTTTCTGTGTTGTCCTATCTGATGACAGGCCTACCCTTGCAGCAGTGATAAGGAATGTGAAGTTGGAAGATATTGTCACAGTCCCCACCAAGGATCATCAGCCTGTATGGTGTGTCGGAGGAAAAAGAAACGCTGCCATAGAGACGGCATGTGTTGCCCTGGTACCCGCTGCAATAATGGTAAGAGATCAAGCGTTAAGCAGTCTCTTCTTTCTTATAAGTTTTTGTGTAAAGGTGATTTTAATGCATGTTTATCCACACTACTGAGTTATAAGACTTTTAGGATTGGGAGGGTTTGGGTCTTTGTGTAGTGTGAGATACCATAGTCACCTTCCAAACTTGGGCTTCCTGGGATCTGACCACTTCCTCCTGCGAAATCGAAGAGTTGTGTGCAAAATTGCTAAATGTTCTGTTTGCTGAATATATGAGTACCAAGACAAGTAGTGTAGTTGTGAGTCCCTTGATCAGGTTAACAGGCGTTTTATATTATAGTTATTATATTAAAGATGTCCTAGAACAGATGGACTGATCTACCAAGAACAAAGGACTCCAACCTGTAGCCTGACTGCTCTCAAGCCTAACAAACTCATAGGCAGACATTTATTCAGCATTAATAATGTACTGAAAACAATCACAGATAACACATGATTAAGTAATTGCAGAAAGCGGTTAGAAGCCTAAGTTTAGCCATAGAAAATGACACAGTCAAGCTCCTATTGTCATGCCTTCTCTGGGCTCTAGGCATAAACTTGCTATGAGCACCGTAAAGAGGACCTGATGTGGAGAGAATGGCCTCACAACCATTTGAGAAGCGTGTCGGCTTGGCCAGATGGGTTTGCTCATAAACAAAAAGGACTTAGCAGATGGCTTCTAAGGAAAAATAGTGGACACTGGTTTAGTTCTTCATCATGTCACTATTCTAAGTACTTTGCATATATTTACAGTAATCGGATGAGGTTAATTCTGTTTTTATTCCTAATTTGTTGTTGTTTGCACAGCGCCATTTTATCTTAAAAAAGGGAAAATTCAGATCTGGGAAGCTTGGTTCCAGAGCCAAAGTAGTCTACCCTCAATAAGTAAGTGAATGAATGAATGAATGAATGGATAAGAAAATAGAAACACTATAGGTAGCTTAAGAAATAGACACATAAATGTCTTCTAACACAACTCAAGATGAACATCACAGGTTAGAATAAAAGTGGTCTGTTTACACCCTCATTTCCAGGCATCTGCATCCCGGTCACTGAGAGCATCCTGACCCCTCATATTCCAGCTCTGGATGGCACTCGGCATAGAGATCGGAACCATGGTCACTATTCCAACCATGACCTGGGATGGCAGAATCTAGGAAGGCCACACACCAAGATGTCGCATATAAAAGGTACGACTACCTGTATTTCCATGTTTGTTTACTCTATAAAAAAAGTAAAAAAAAATACAGTCTTAGGGTTTCTACTGCTGTGAATATACAACATGGCCACGGCAACTCTTATAAAGGAAAACATTCAATTGTGGTGGCTCGCTTACAGTTCAGATGTTTAGTCCACTGTCATCATGGTGGGAAGCAAGGCAGCATGCAAGCATGCCGGCGGACATGGTGCTGGAGAAGGAGCTGAGAGTTCTTACATCCTGATTCACAGACAACAGGAAGAGGCCTGACACTGGGTGGTATCTTGAGCATATATGAGACCTAAATGTTCACCTCCACAGTGACGCACTTCCTCCAACAAGACTTACACCTACTGTAATAAGATCACACCTCCTAATAGTGCCACTCTGTTGGGGGCAATTTTTCTTTCCAACCATCACACAAACATAGTTAATTCATTCTGGTTCTACGAATCCATTAACAAAATGTTCATTAATAGGCAATTTTAAACTGAGTTTACTGATTTTTTAATTTTGGAAATGTTAGAGAGTTCATGGAATTATTGCAAAGTATATGTCATGAGAAAGGCAGTAGCCTGACCTGCCATGTTATTTTCTAAGCATGTCTCTCTTTTCATGTGAAAACTGAGCAGAAATAGTCTAAGAAAACCTGTATGGTCCAAACCTATCAGAGAATAAAGCATTGTGGAAAATGCATTGAGGAAATATTGCTGCTGGCAATGAAATTCATGCCCATTTTTTCTCACCTTTGTAGATTCAGGAAGTCGATATTACTAAGCAATCAGATAACCATTATCTATGAGATATAATCAATTAATCCATAACCAGTCTATGAGAAACAGCCAGTATATGGGGTTATACATCACTATAAAATCCTCTTCTCCCTCCTGCTCACCAACAACAAACCTGAAGAGTGTGAATACATTTTATTATTAGGAAAATTTTGAGAACATAAAACACATTTATACTCAAAAGAGGCTTTTCCCATGTGATCTGTGAAGTGCTCCTCTTTCAAGATGTATGTGATTAAAAATACATAGTGGTCTAAAAAATTTATAATAGAGCATCTCCCCATTCTTGGGAATTTTTGATGAACTGTGCTCTGGGAATTCATGATGTGTAAAACTAGCTTCCTTTTCTAAACACATTATTTCCATAGCTTGTCTCACCATAAACCATTTACCTACATTTTCATCTTCTAAAGAGTCTCTTGAAGAACTAACTGCCCCATTGGTGCACCTTGGACTGCTAGTGGTCATATGTATGATGCTAAAGATTTTGGCAAATAATTTTTCTCATCATTTTGCTTTATCTACCAAGATCCTTAATTATTTTACATATCTTTTATTATTTCCCGTACTTTCGACCAATTCCTATATAATTGCCATTATGTGTGTCTTTCCTCATTCCAGAAGATTCCTAAGTCACAGCACTATTCAAAATCTACCAATTATTTCAGTTCGACTACATTTGAAATGTACTGAGCGCAAACATAAAGAGATCTTGTGTTGTATGACTACTGAGTGACACCAAAATTTTGCAGTTGAAGTCGTTATGTCTAGGATGCTAGAGAATCCTTTAGACCACAGGTAGCCACATGATAGACTTTGAGCCTAATCTGCATCACCAGATTTTCTGAATAATGACTCATAAAACCACAGACTTACCCGTTCATATAGGTCTTTTCTATGGCTGAGTTTTAGAGGACAGCAAAACTGAGGAGCTGTTACAGATTTGCAGTCAGGCAAGTAACACAGAAGTTTGACGACTCCTGCCTTATACTGAAACACTGATGAACGCAGCCAGGATGTGTGTGGGAGAGTGTTATTTGGTGACTTAATCCTTCCATGTGTGCACACACTACCCAGATTTGTAATTTCACAGGTTTTTAAGAAAGTTCTTGGTTGCTCCTGAGCCTGGTGGCTCTGACAGCTGACCGTCATCTCTCTGCTCTGTTCTGTCTCACAGCTTCTGGTAGGCTGTGTTCCTAGCACTCCTTGCCAGATGCATTGGCTGGGTTTAAACCATTTGCTACTCTCGCTGTCTCCACTGGTATTCTGGTGTAACTGTGTTTCCTTCAATCTCGAGTTGCTTCCAGGTGGGGCCATTAGGTTCTAGTTAGTGAATCTAGCCTCTGGATACTGACATCACCTATCCTTGGGGGTCTCTTGGCCTAAGCGTAGTAGTAAATTCCTGCAGCTGATCCACCTCTTATAATTCAACCACCGCACATGTGATCAATTCTCTGCATTAAATAACCGGTGTGAATAGGTCTGCTTTCACAGCTGGACTCAACTGATAAATGATGTCAAGAGTCCCTGAAAATCTTTGCTCTCTTGATTTACAGCTTTGTTGAGACCTGTTGAAAAGGCATCAAGTTAATTAGCTTGAAGCCAACCGTCCCCCCTCCCAATTCACCCTACAGGGGGAAAATCATCAGGAAAATATCTAAAGTCAGACTACAGACTAGGAAGTTGACTCCATGGTTAAATTGCTTGCTATGCAAACATGAGAAGAGGAAGTCCAATCTCCAGAAAATTTATAAATGTGGCGTGGGACATGGCAGCTTGTCTGGGAGTTCAGTCTCAGGACACTGAAATAGGAAATCCTCACAACAAGCTGGTTGGCAAATCTAGCCTTATCAGCTAGCTCTAGGTTTGATCGAGAGATCTTAGCTCAAAGAATAAGGTGGGAGAGCGATGGAAGATGATTCCCAGCGTCTTCTTTGGTCTTTCATGTTCACATGTACACATGTTCTTGCATACCTTCCCACACATGCACTCACATGCAAGTAAAAAGCATGCCTATAGGTACACTACACAAATAAACACACACAGAGAGAAACAGAAAAAAGTAGACTAAGACACATTGAAGGTGAATAGTCTAGCTGTTCATTAAATGCTGATTACAAAGTAGAAATTTCTCTCAAGCATCCCGTAACCCTTCTTATTCATTTTTTTTTTTGTAGGACATGAAGGTGACCCCTGTCTGCGATCTTCAGACTGCATTGATGGATTTTGCTGTGCTCGCCACTTCTGGACCAAAATCTGCAAACCAGTTCTCCATCAGGGGGAAGTTTGTACCAAACAACGCAAGAAAGGTTCCCACGGGCTGGAGATTTTCCAGAGGTGTGACTGTGCAAAGGGCCTGTCCTGCAAAGTTTGGAAAGATGCTACCTACTCCTCCAAAGCCAGACTGCACGTGTGCCAGAAGATCTGACAAACACTGGGAGAGTTATCACTAGCAGACTGTGAATTTGTGTATTTCATGCATTATGGCATGATGGAACATCCAGTTTGGAGCACGGAAGAACACGGAACGTGATGGGGATTTGGAGCACAGGAGAGCAGCGGGACTGAGTGACGTAGAGACAGTGACAACCAAAGCACAACCAGTGTTTCCATTATGCAACTTCTTTATGTAAATAATGTACACTTTTGTGAAAATGCTAATATTAAAAGAAAGCACACCGTGGAAATTACTGACAAATACTGTGTGATTTTCCAAGAGTTTGGCTTGAGTTAGAGGGAACAGTTCCTTCAGATTGGTAATGACTATAAAAATAACCTAAAGCCCTATTTCTACTCAAAGTAATGGTTTAATAAATTAGTCTCACTGTCCATTGGCATAAGACAATCTCTAAAACATGGGGAAGATGATAAATAGGAAGTAAAAGCATGGAGCATTGCTAATTTACATGGCCCCCCAAAAATCACCTTTGAATTTGGAACGCAGCTTCAGCTTCTCAAATAAAGACCTTGGTAGGCAAGAGAAGAAGGCTGTTAATATTTTCCATATCACTTCAAGGTACCGGCATGTCTTTTCAACATAGGAAAAAGATAAACATGTGTCTCCCCACACTACTCATTTCTTCTCCTGAATTATTAAAGACCGCTGTAAGACAAAAGCAGACCCTGCATCGTGAAGGAATGCCACTGTATCTCAAATGAGAGGCCTACCTAAGCTAGAGCTAGTCATTGTGTAGTGCAAGCACAGGGCAGAGCTTTCACAGATTGCAAAACCATTAAAGATGTCCAACACATGTGGGGAGCTGAATAATGGAGTGAGCACTGTTTGGCCAAAGCTTTGACATGCGCTGTATGTGATAGAGCAGATCTGCTAATACATTCATCTTTGTGTAGCTGGAGACCGCTAGGGTGAAGCTGACACTAGAGATTGGAGTGACATCTGTACTGAGTGGAGCCCAGCAGGGAAATAGAGGAAACCTCATCATTTGTCCAGGCTCTAAGATCACGTGTCTGAAGCACAGGCTTAATTTTCATGGCTGACCCCGGGGGCTCCACAAGAGAGCTTCAAGCTCTTCAGAGGGCTTGTTCTTCTTATGATATTTAGCATGCAGAAGAGCTCGGTGCAGTGCAACTTGCCCTCCCTCACCTCAAAATATTTCATAGTTTGGGGGGGTGTAAAATAATCTAATATGAGGGGATCTTTAAGAGTGGGTTCTCTTAAGCCAGCTGGTACAAGAGGAACCAATGTCCTCCCTAAGCTTTGGACTGATGAGTGGGAATTTCTGTACTAGCTTCTCAGTGGAATTTCACTGCCAAAGATATAGGTTCTGTTTTCTGCAACTATTCAGAGTTAAAAAAAAGTATTGACAAGTGAAATCAACATATCTCTAATCTATAGAAATTCTTTACTACTTCCTAATATAACACAGTTCTAAATATTATGTCTAGAGTGTAAGAGACAAAAAGAGGTTACCAAGCCATCACCAGATCTTATAGAGTCACACCACTTTCTTATTTTACTTAAATCCCACACGCAATCTCGTACAACCCCTTAGGAGTTTCAACTTCCAGCATGCATTTTGCCAGGATGATGATGGACTGTGCTCCACATGTGTGCAAAAAATCATAAGGTAATTCATCCAAAAGCCAACGTTTGTTGTATGAGCTTGGTGATATGAAAACGGCGCAGTTTGGTCAGAATTTCCTACATAGGAATGATACCTACAATATACTTTCCATATTACTTCCCTTATATCCACCCCCTCAAAAATGATTATTTGAAATAATTTATTTACAGGAAATGTTAATGAGATGTATTTTCTTATAGAGATGTTTCTTACAGAAAGCTTTGTAGCAGAATATATTTGCAGCTGTCGACTTTGTAATTTAGGGGAAATGTATAATAAGATAAAATATATTAAATTTTTTTCTTTCAAAAAATTGAATGCAAAGTGCCTTGTGTCTCCTTATGTGGGTAAAAGCTCACAGAATCCCAAGTTCTTGGGGTTTCAACTGGGTGTGGTAGGAGTCTTCAACCTGAGTGGGAAGCATCTGATTCTCAGCATCATGGGGTGGCCCAGCTTATTGTTCCCAAGACAAAATGGCTCTGATTGCTATTATAAAGAACACCAGCATAGTCCCACCTGTGATTTCCACCCATTCCTTCGTCCATTGCCTTCAGGACCCTCTTTACAGAAGAGGCTTCCACACACTTCTTCAAAAACACTTGAAGGCAGGTGCCCTAGTCCCTACAAGCTTCTCTTTTGGGAGAAATTTTCTGAACTAGAGGCCCAATAGGTTTAGTGTACTTGTACATTTCCAAGACCTATGAAATTGCTCCAGCTGGGGAGGGAAATCAATCCATTTATTTGGGCCTGATTAACTCAAATCTACTTCCTGGCAAGTTGGTTTTTGCCTGCTTTCTGAGCCTTAAGGGTCAGGCGTGTTTGGTTGGCAATGCTCAGCATGAGACTGGGGTGGATGGGAAAGTCCATGTTGCCCTGTGTGTGAAAATGCAAAAGGCAGACATTCGGTGACAAAGTGGGAGGGAGCACATGTGGCTCTCACAGCCTAATGAAGGCAGAGTAGTCCCAGGGCTACAGGAAAGAGTTAAAGATCCCCGAAGCACGGCTGAACAATTTCCACAGCATTTTAATCAGTCACTTTGGGTATTCCTAGTCATTCATTCCCTCAAATTGAGACCATTTGTATTTCCTTGTGAAAATGTATTTTTAGACTCTAACAATCATATGAGTGACATTCTGTTTCTTTTCCACTACACTAAATGACATGCTGTGAGAAGTGACAAATGTCCTCATTTTCTTTTTTTAACCAAAAATGTACCTAACCGCCCTCTATCATTTGGGGAACAATTATTTAATTATGTTTTTTTTTCTTTCTTCAAATTCAGGCTAGTAGGAACAAAGGTCTTTCCAAAGGCCAAATAATCTGCCAGTACTCTGTTGTAGACAAAATTAATACTAGAGAATATAACATACATCTATGGACAAGGGTCTTTACAAAAATTAGGCACTGCTGAGAGATTTGAATGCATTATACTGAACTCCATGAGTCTGTGCTGTGTGGACTTTCCCTTCGAACTTCCTACATGGACAAGCAGAGCACAATGACACACTTCCTTCCACAGTTAGCACCAAAGGAGAAGGAAGGACAAAGTGAGTTATATACTTCTCATTCGAGAATTTTGTTCAAAATTCTCCTAAACTGAACAACTCATACTGAGCCACGAGCCATGAAGTAAAACAGTTAGTACTAGACTCCACAGTAATTGAGTCTTCAGGATATAAAACAAGACCACTATACCAAAAACAACATCTTTTATCACATCCCATTGTAGAAAACCATTCCTATGAAACTATAATATGCCCTGCTATCTACCAATGAGGTACCATGGCTTGAAGATGACTTGTCTCCCACCCAAGATCCATGTGTAGGCAACTTGATGCCCTGAGGGGCAGCATTGACTGATGGTGTAGACCTTTTAAAAGCTGGATGCAGTGGAATACCCATGAATCACTGGGGGCATGCCTTCAGGAAGTGTAGTGGGACCCAGATCTCCAACTTGTTTCCAGATGTGCACCTACCATTATTATCAATGTCACAGGGCAAAGTACCCAAAAGACTCCTCACCATATGCTTGTGTTATACTGCTGGGCTTTCAGCTTGCAAAATGGATGTAAGCTGTTAATTAATTCAGTTCTGAGATTAGTTTGTTTCCAAACCTGGAGAATAACTCCCCTTTCTTTTTTACAATATCAACCATGCCTGTCATATCTTTTAACAGAGCCTATTTTTGCAGTAAAAATAACAACTACCACATTCAGTAGCCAATAATAGAATGAACAAGTGTACTTCAGTAATCATAGAATAATAATGTAGAGGAAACCCCACATTTGAATACAGCACCTCTTCTATTAAGTCATTAGAGAAAAACTGAACTGTAAATAATCTTGCATGTTAAACTAAGTCAAAACAAGCTGAGCTTCAAAGGAGTTAAATTGTGCAATCATTATCTTACTTTGTAAATGAGTCCCAAACAACCAAGCTTTAAAATCTCCAAGTTAACAACAAAATTTTCTCTTCATTATTCTGTCTTCTGAAGGGTTCCTGGTGTCTCAACTAGAGCTCCTTGAACAGCTGTGGCCAAGATGTTCTCTTAGCTGACTGTGGACCCAGTAGGACATCAAGGATTTATTCATTCATTCTCTGACATTGCTAGCCTTTAAAAAATTCTGATGAATTTTGAGGACACAAAATACTAAGACAAAAGTGTTACCACATTGGAAACAAGATGTTCTCTGGATCTTAGACCTGATATCTTTGTCAAATTCCACTCAACACATGTAGAGCTTAAGCGATTTCAAAGGCCCCAGTAGAGATGCATGGGATTGATTGAAGATAATACACTCATATCATAGAATATAATTCTTCCTTTTTTTACTTTGTAAGATTGCCTACTGATCTAAAATAGGTATTGGGAACTATGACATATTAATTGAAATCTATGGGGGGGGAATATTCTGCCAAGAAGTTATCTATGATCTCTCTCTTTAATTTTTGAAAAATATTTTTTGATACTATGACATAATTGTATCACTTACCCCTTCTCCTTTCTCATCAAAATCTTTCCATATATCCCCTTGCTCTTTTTCAAATTCATGGTCTCTCTTTTTAAATTTCTGATACATATATTTATGGGTGTGTGATATTGTTTACATTTTATTTATCTTACAAAATATAATATTTTCCTAAAACCATAAAAAACAACCTGCTCCATCTGTATAATGTTGCACATATGTATATGTTTTCAGGGATGACCATTTGATATTGTATTACCAACTATGCTTTTCCCCGGGGAAGACTATTTCTTCTGCCCTTGGCATTCTTTGGTTGTCTCTGTACTGGCTCTAAGCTGAAAACCTTCGTTGTGAAGCCTAGCTCTCATGGTACTAGAAGGTGCCAGGCAAACTTCTAAAGGGCAGAAACAATCAACTGTCCTATCTTGCTCTGAAACCTATGAATACAATTATGTCTATCACGGCATGATAACTCCAAAGATGCTGTAGTGGCACACATGTCTTGCCAGTCAGTAACCAACAGCCCTCTAATTAGACTCAAGACCTTCTCACCACAAGGGAAATAATGCCAGGTACTAGAAACCTAGCCAATTATCCAGTTTGGTGAAGTCGTGGATCTTGAAGGAGAATGTATAAATGCCACTTTACTAAACCGGACTGATAACTTTATTAAACACATGGCATGGTGAGATGAGACTCTACCTACACAGTCTTTTTCCTTTAAAGAATGTGTATTCTTTAAGTGATTTCTTCCTTTATATAAGACTGGTCAAGTTTAGGGATTTGCCATAGTATGAAACATACTAGTGTTTCCTTCTGCTATGCCTAGCATCCTCAGAGCCCAACTAGTGCTTAAATGACACAGGTTCTGTTGAGTGGCACAGCCTCCATTAGCTCTTGCAAGCTGACATCTTTAGCTCCACGCCTCTGTGTGAATTTTCAGCTGCCCGTGTTGTTGAAACATGCATTCCATCAGCCCTACATTTGTTCTCATTGTAATAAGGCTCATTAGCGTATCTCTGAACTAAAATTGTGACTAATATTTTGGAAAAATATTTTCAGAAATGACAGACTCCAAAAATCTCAGTGGATGCTCGTCTGTAGTTTAAATATGGTTTGTGATCCCAAGAAGATTATATGTTGGGAAATTTGATCTTTAAAGTGTGGGCCATTATCAGGTAATTCTTATCTGGAGGTCCTTAGGGCCTTAATGTTTGCCCTGCAGAAGGGACTGTGAGATCTGTGTCTTCTGGAGGACACTTATTCAGTTTTATTTTGGCAAGGGATTCTGCCATCTCTATCTGCTCTTCACCATAAGGTCTTTAAATAGATCTGTGATGGGCCGGGCGATGGTGGCGCATGCCTTTAATCCCAGCACTTGGGAGGCAGAGGCAGGTGGATCTCTGTGAGTTCGAGACCAGCCTGGTCTACAGAGCTAGTGCCAGGATAGGCTCCAAAGCCCTGTCTCGAAAAACCAAAAAAAGAAAAAAATAGATCTGTGATGATAGAGGCACCATGTAATGAAGTCAATAATTTCATCTTTCTATTACAGTTAATATTTTGCCAAGATATGTAGGGGAAAAACTAATTAGCAAATATATTAATAATATAGGAGATAACAATAGGCACTATCGAAAAAGCCAGAGTAAGGGAGAAAAGAAAAGGAAAATGATTAGTGTTGGCATATTAAATCCCCTTGTCAACGAATGCCTCTTAGGATAAAGTTTGCACAAACCGAGTGAACCAATGTGAGCTGAAGGGGTGATGGCTGAAGATCTAAAGGCGAGATGAGAAAGCAGAGGAACAAATGCATATTTCTGTCAATGGGATGCAATTGCCTGGGGCAGGCTGGGAGGAGATGAATGAGACAAAGAGAAAGATTGGGGTCAAATGGTACAGAACTCTGTTGCCACCATCAGTTTTATTTTGAAAGAGATGAAGCTGAAAGTGGTTTTGAAAGTGGGTGGTAAAAAACTGGCATATTTTGCAAGGATCAGGCTGCTGATCAGAGGTTTGACAGTAGGACTCCAAGGCAGACTCTCATAGCTGCTTATATTAGTGAGGAAAGGTGGAGTTTGTGAGAAGTGGCTGAATATGGAGAATTACCTGGACTGTCAGGCTAAATTACAGTTATTAATGAAAGAAGGGAATGCTCCGAGTCTTGTATGATATTCAAGAACACAGGAAGAAGAACTGCTCTTAAGAGGAACTTGAAAGAATCCTCTCTATTGTATATTTAGTATATGAATATTCTATGTATTTAATATGTAAAAATACCCTTGGTACAGTAGAAATAAATGCTTAGAAATCTGCCCTTACCAAATCGTTTCCTAGGCATCCTGGTATCTTCAAAGGTTCTCTGCAGAGTGGATTATATTATCAAGAAACAGTTTGTTAGATACACTGAAGGAACTGGTTGTAGGAAAACAGGGGCAGGGTGATAAAGGGAATACAGGAAACCTAAGACGGAGCATGGGCCTAGCAGAGTTTCAAGTGAGGACATAAAAAAGGGATGCTTTGACTAAGGCTAGAAATCCTGAAGGGTGCTAATCAGGAATGTCAATTTGATACAGATGTCAAAGGGTGTCAAGGAAAACTCACCGAGAGAGGCTGGTTGACTCACAGCGGTAGGTTTAGAAAATTACTTTAGCAAAGGGTGTAGCTCAGGCAACATTCCCATTGACATGGGGCCAGTGAATTGCATTAAAGGCCAATTTGTCAAAGCAAGTCATAGCTCTCTGTGAGCATTAAATAAGTGTCCAGTGCCGGGCCTGGGAATTTGAAAGAAATAAAGCAATATGCAAGTAATTGAAGTACTTTGGTGAGAGATCCACTTGCCATCATGCCTCTCACACATACGTCATGAATACCGCAGCACACAACTTTTTAAAATTTCCTGGGGGCCACCATCTCTTCTAGATGCCACGGACTTGTTTTATTTGCTCCACACCTTCCCACTTCGCTGCACCTGTTCCAACAGTCATCGTCCTGTTGTTTAATGGCCGGTCAGCCTCTGGGGCCTTGGAACAGATGGAGACCATCAGATCGGTATAACACATGTAAGATATTCGAAGTCCTACTTAAACGTTTCAGGCGAAGATTGAAATTGAGATCATTTTGTCTTCCATTTCTTTTTCTACCTTGTCTGTCATTTCTGCCAGCTGTGTTCTTTCTGTTCCAACAGTCATTGATTCGGTGCCCAGTTGTGTGCCATTCTTAAGGCTGATTTAGACATCAGTAAGACCAAGTAATGGCTAAGGGAATATCATCTTCAATTGGTTTAACACACATCCATGCCTTGCAAGCTTTCAAGATCCTTTTATGATGTCTGAGAAGAAAACGCAGAGAGACTCTCTTTTACATGTTCCAAGGGATCTGGAATTCTCATGGGTAGTAAACACTTTGCTATACTCTGGGATTCCATTTGAGACTTAAAATTTAACCTTAGCTATGGAGATGTGAGCATGCACACACACACACATGCAGAATACAAGTAAATGGTATTTCTTTAAGAGTATGACATCATTCATAAGACTGTTTTCAGGTTACAAAAAGAATAGATACTTTAGACAGAAAAAAGAAAAAGCCCTGAAGCAAATGTACTCAGTTTTAATAGCAAAACAAGCCAAAGAGGTGAGCCATCCACAAGGGTAAACAAAGGTGATATAGAAACTAATCAAGCGTGCAGACTTTCCTCATTGGGACAAAGTATCAGTGGTCTTGAACAAGCCAAATGAAGGAAGTGCTAAAGACGACAGACCAGGGAAACATTGGCTACCAGGGCTGGGATTGTAGGACATCTAGTGACTTAGGGGCTGCCTAGCAATATTGCTATAGTTCACGTGTCTTTCTGTTTACAGTGGTCATTTAAACTTTCTAGCAACAAGGATTGTTCCTAAGGGCTCATCTGTAGGAAGCAGGGACAGTGCATTGACCCTACATACATTTACGAGATGTTTGTATTTTGCCTCAGAATGCTTCCCTACATACACGAGTGTCCCTACACTAGTGCTCACAAATGGGCTTGTGCTTCTTCTTCTGGCTGATTGTATACTGTGCACCGCGCTCTGGGTTAATGGATAATCTGCAACACCACATTTGATTCTCCACAGCAACCACTCTGGAGCGAAGAGAAGTAGAGTCGGGATTTGAAACCATGATGCTCTGAGGCCTTGGTTTTCATCCTTAACCAGTAGCATAAGCTGTTTCTACTTGAAGTAACTGGGCCTTTCATGAGGCCTTCTTAGTGTTGCAAAGTCATGTGAGCACTGGGCCAGACGCTTAAGGCTGTCATGGGCCATCAGTATCATTGTACTATCGCTGTTTCCCAAAGCATCTTCCCTAGCTTTCTTCAAGAACAGAGCAGCTATAGCTGAAATGATAGTAAATATACCCCCCTCTTTCCCATCACCCAGTAGATACTCTTTTCTGGTGCTTTCATTTCAGAGGACAAATGGTGCCATCATTCAGTATTCTGGACAGTGGTAACAAAAGCCGGCTGTGGGGATTAATACTGCGCACCTTGCAGTCAAATGACATGAAGGCAATTGGAGGATACTCCAAAAGTTCAAAGTTCCAAAAGCTAATGGAAAATAGCAATAGGATTGTTTTTCAAACGGGACTTATAGTATGTGGCTAGGAGCAGACTAAGGCCAAGGCACTCTGACAGCCACCAGATCTCAAGCCCACCACAGTCTGATGGAGTGACAGCAGAATTCAGTAGAAAGCCAAATTTGAATTTTAAAAGTATTAATTGAAATTATTTTAGAAAATTTCAAATCCACAATCCCAGAGAACCCAGACAACAAAGAGGACCCTAAAAGAGACATATGTGATTGCATCTATATGGAAAGTAGAAAAAGACAAGCTCTCCTGAGTAAATTGGGAGCATGGGAGTATGGGACCATGGGAGAGGGGAGAAGGGGAGGGGAAAGCAAGGGAAAAAGGCAGAGAAAAATATATAGCTCAATAAAAACAATTCTAAAAAAAACAGAAAATACAAATTTTTTTAAAAGTCAGTCTGAGATTCCACTGACCTCATTCTCTGTCCTATGACTATCCTCAGATCACTATCTGTTTAAGGGACACACAAATTGGCTAAACATAATAAAAATAATTATAATCATACCATTCTTTGAGGGACACGGAACAAAATGACTTGACAAGGTCATTGGCTTGGGATAGGAGGAAGCAGAGGTGGACATGTACCCTAACTATGCCCTGTAAGGCTTGGACTCCACACTCATGCTTCACTTAAGGCTGATTCCTCTTCTGTATGCTTTAAAAATCATTGTTTCTTGTTCCTTTGAATAGTGTGGTTAGAAACCTGTAGCACCACTAATAAACACCCAGAGACAGAAATTGGAGTTCAACCTGAAAATCAGAAAAGCAAAGCAGTCAGCCACTGGTTCTTACCTCTACCTCAGTCCAATAATGGCCATCCTGCTCCAGAAATCCTCAGGATGAGACTGAGCCTGAAACCTTTTCCCTCCCGTTTATACTCCTCTCTAGTGCTGGGATTAAAAGTGTGCATCACTATCTCCTGGCTTCTATGGCAAACTAGTGTGGCTACTGGGATTAAGGGTGTGTAGTGCAGACACTGCCTAATCTGCATGGCTGATCAGTGTGGCTCTTTTACGCTCCAATCTTTAGGCAAGCTTTATTTATTAAAATACACATAAAATATCACTACAGAAAACCATCAATTTCTGGAAGGCTGATGACTTCTCATCTCAGCATTTTGTTGGCATCACCATATCAGTCACCAACAGAGTCATTTCAGCCCCAAGAGAAAGGAAGCAAGGCTGTTTCATCAGTTCCAGTGATGTTTCCTTAAAAGCAGTGGGTGGGGCTGGAAAGATAGCTCAGTGATTAAGAACACGTGCTGCTCTTACAGAGGACCCAAGTTCAGTCCCCTCACTCACCTCAGGCAGCCGGAACTACAATAAACTCTAGCCCCAGAGGGCCTGGTCCCCTCTGATGGCCATTGAGCACAGGCACCTGCCAGGACCAGAAGGCTTGGTGCCCTCTGATGGCCACTGTGAGCACATGCACCCGTGTGTGCATACACCCACATAGGCACAGTACATACATTCAACTTTAAAACTTTAAAAATTTTAAGAAATATATTTGAAGGTTACTTTTCACTGGACTCTGAAAGGTGTGTACAAAATCAGGTTTTTGTTATTATTTTGTTGTTTGGTTTTTTTTTTTTTTTCAAAGACAGGAAAAACTTGAAGGATCATTTTTGGAAAAGAAAAGGCCTTGGGCCTTCTCTAATAATATGCATGTTAATCGAGCACTTCTCTAAGCTGATTTTGGCCAGTTTATAGCTGGTTTCTAGTTTATGGATGTGGCTAAAAGCCATTCACCTGGTTACCTAGGAAACAGAATGCTAATGATTTTCCCCATCAGTTTATGTTTTGATATATAAGGCTGTTGGAGAATAAAGCAGGGGAATTTCTCAGGATGTGAACTCAGGATTTCATGAGGGATCACGGAGAATCTCCCTTCCGATAAAGCCAAAGGAGAAAAAAAATAGTCCCAACTCTAAAAGCTCTTTCTTTTTCATTGATTCCCATCATTTTAAAGGCATTAGTATCGTTGAAACCACTTATACTTGAAACAAATAATAATGTGGAAATGATAAAGGCATCTGATTGTAGTGGATTATCTACCGTTGTCTCCTGTATTCTGGGAGATTAATGGAGACACCTGCTTCCTGCTCAGGACTCCCTGCTCCTCAAGCTTCCGTCTGGAAGTTCCGAGAGCCAGAAGCAAGAACTTAGAAGCCTTTCCCCGAGTTTTAGCCCTGACTTGTGTAGTTTGGTGGAGGCTGTACTCCATCTCATCACCGATTGGGTTTCAGCATGGGGGTGGTGCCCCCTGCGTTCTCAGTCCTGATAAATCAACTCTCCCTTGCTTCCTGTTCCCAAACAGGGTACCATCATATAAACGGTTCTCTGGTAACTGCACTCACTCTGGCCCTGTCTATCACATGCCTTCTGCCTGATACAACACAGAAACCCGAGCCTCCAGCCGTTCTCCTCTCATTAGTCTCCTTCACCATCTATGAAAGTCAGGATACAATAGCATTGGGTTGGTAAATAATCAAAACCAGGGCTCTGTCTGACCTCCAAGAATGTTCAGTTTTGCCTACAGTGTGCTGGCTTCTGTGCCAATTGTAAGAAGTTTTGTATCATTTGACAATAGTTAGAGCACTACAAGTTTATTCTATAAAATAGTGATTTTTAGGTGTGCCTAAAGAGCAAAGCAGACCATCAAAACAAAATAGGAAAATTCTGGTCCTGAATTTCTCCTTGAAGCTAATTAGTGCCGAGAGAGCCACATTCTCTTGCCTTTCTATCCTTCCAGCACCTGTTATCCCCCATGCCAATTTCCTTTCCTTTCCTCTTTCCTTTCCTTTTTTTTTTTTTTTTTAATTTTAGAGACAGGGTTTCTCCGTAGCTTTTGGTTCCTGTCCTGGAACTAGCTCTTGTAGACCAGGCTGGCCTCGAACTCACAGAGATCCGCCTGCCTCTGCCTCCCGAGTCCTGGGATTAAAGGCGTGCGCCACCACCACCCGGCTTTCCTTTCCATTAAAAAATATATATAAATAAATATATATATATATCAATATATATATCAATGCAGGTGTTTTCCTTCTGAAATATTAAGGAAAAATTGACACATTATTTTTTTTCACCAGTAACCCCGATGTCTCCCATTGCTTTCAACTGGCTTCCACGTATCGCACACTCTGATCAGCCTTCCTGATCTCACTTCCCGCCACTCTCGCTCTCTTCTGCCCGACCAGCCATGCTTATTTTTCTGCCTCCTTAAATTTCACCTTCCCCCTGTTTCGGGGGATAAAAAAAAATGATTGTGCACCACGGAAATTAAGGATGCTATTTTAGAGTAATGGCGCTCTGTAGCCAGGAAAAGTGCAACAATGAAGCAACTTATTATTAATTTTCAGCCAGATGTCACTACAGCAAGAGCAGTACAGCGTGCTGCAGGGAGAAACAGAATAGGAATGCAGAGAACGGGAAAGCCACTGCATTTGACTCTCCTTGAATCTTTTGTGCGATTAATGCCCATTTCCAATTATGTATTTGTGAGCCTTTCTCTTTCATAATCCTGAATTTTTTCTAGTTCTTTTAATGAGGAGGCAAAAAGTACAAATGTCTTAAAAAATTCATAGACATAATTTTGAAAAATTGTTACTGGGATTTTTATCTATGTATGTGTGTCTGAAAGAGTCAGTGTGTTTCCTATGATCATAATGTATATTTTATAAAAAGAAAATGAATAAAACAAAAGACGAATCCTCCCTCTGGAACATTACTCTCAAAAGATCCCCCGAGGAAAGTGAGATTTAATTTGGAGGGTTGAACAGAGCAAGTTGGTCCCATAAGTAGTGCATAGTACTTAGCCTCACTCCGGCCACGTTAATAACCCACACCCTCCCCTTACACTTTTCATTTCCCTGCATTTTAGCACTTCCATGTCCATCTCTAGAGACCCGAGCATCCCTTCCATGTTTCTGACACTTGTGCATATAGAAGTTGGGGCTGATCCTCTCTCATCCATTAGATTTTAAATTTATGCACTACCGAGAATTTTATAACTTCCCACTCTATTTAGTATCCCCCAAAGCTGAATATTTAACTCCCCTGCAAACTCTTCCAAGCTGACCCTGGTGAGCCTTCTCTTCTGCGTTCATATTCTGTCTCTCATGGGAGCACACTGTGCAGCTCTTGATGTAGTGGCATTTGCCGAGTACTTGTTCTGTAATGTGCTTTGTGTGTATATGCATTCGTTTAACTCTGACAATAATTACATGTGTGACTTTCTCTTCCTGACAATTCAATTGATAAGATTTTACATATCTGCTGAAGCAACATTAGTAAATGAAAGCACTCGCTTAGGTTTCAAAATTTGGAGACTTCCCTTTGGAAGGTTACTTTGGTCATAGTGTCCCTTCTCATGTACACATTGTGCTTGATCTAACTATTGTTCAATAACTATTGTTCGATTTAAGATAGTTCTGATTTACAAAGGCATGAAAGCAGCCGAAATTTAGTGAAAATCCTACTTTGAACTTTGAGCCTTAGTCCAGTACAAAATGAAATTTTGATATAATATTTGCAGTTCACCATGATTTCATAAATACAAAAGTCCATTGTAAATCAAGTGTAGACAATGTTTACTTTCATCTGTTAATTATATCTTACATTTATCGAATCTCTGACAAATGTCATCCTAAATTTAACCCCTACAGTGTACAGGTCTATACTCCAGGAAACAATAAATCTACTTTAGTGATGTTAGAAGCTGTACTTGGTATTTCACAGCTTTCCTAAGGGTCTCTGCTGCTGCAAAGCAGTTCACCACTCTGTGAAACTCTTGTGTTTGTATTTTAATATCATGGGATTATTGCAAGCACAGATCCAATGGAGAAAAATTGAACCCGCCAAGCCTTTCACAGGTGAGGGTAACTGGAAACATCGCTTTTTCTGCCATAGAATAACTAACCGGCAGTGTTACATGAAATGCTTTACCTTAATTTATGCCAAGAAAGGCAGTAAGAAAGCAGTTTTGTTGGTGCTTTAAGCTTAATTCTTTTACATATTTGTGTGTGTGCCTGACTATATATATTTAGGAAAGTCCAACTACACATTAGAACATCAAATATTAAAAAATTAAAAACTGTTTTAATGCAATATAAGCAAATGATTCTTAGGACCAGGATAATCATGTATTTTTTCTTTTCTCGTGGAAGAGGTCTCAGACTTTTGATGTGAACAATTCCTACAGAGTCTAAAACACTACGGAACTCTTTTCAGGATTCTGTGTGTTCTTCATTAAACCTAATATTCAACCTCTTTGAAAGTAATGCTTCAGGTTTTTCTGTCAAGAAAGTGAAAATTAGCAGAATGTTCATGCATTTGGAAAGCACCCTTTTACACTCTCAAAAATGATTAAGGGGGATAGAAGGTTTGCTTAGTGGGGAAGGGCCTTTGCCATACTTGATCAATAACCCAAGATTTATTCCTAAATCTACAGTGGAAGGGGAGAAATAGCTCCAGAGTTGTCTTCTGACCTCCACACACATTTATCTTTATATACACATGATAATAATTTATTTAATTTTAAAACTGATTGTAACCCTCAAAGTGGTTTTATTTGTATTGGCTACAGAAGTAGAAAACTTGTAAAGGAATTCACGCACCAGCACACACGTCAAGCGCATGTAGACTCATGGGGTCTTCAGGGGAGTTTCACCATACAATCACGAGGGAGTGAGAATGAAAAGATAATCATGGCTTTATCCTATTTCAAAAAATTGTTTCTAATCAATAGTCCCTGGAGTATCCAAGTAATCTCAGTATTCTCAGGCGCACCTTAGAAGTTTTAAAGAAAATGAAATCAGGCTAGAGAGAGCTAAGAGCACATCCTACTCTTGCAAAGGACAAATTTTTGTTCCCAGCACCCACATGGCAGCTCGGAAATGTTTGTAATTACAGTTTCAAGGGATCTGATGTTCTCATGTGGTACACACACACACACACACACACACACACACACACACACACATGAATGTAGGCAAGCACCCATACACATAAATAAACATAAATAAATGTTTTGTTTAAATGAAGAAATGAAATCTTGCCATTGCTATTGTTTTCTCATTTGTTTCTGGTTTGGGGAAGATGAGATTCAAATGTGAGACTCATTTCTGGAAAGCAGAGCATGGGGCCCTCACTAATACCTGTCTGTGTTTTTTCCTTTCTTTTACATTTATTTCATCTAACTATACGGTATACAAACTTATAAATCTACTTATCTTCTTTTTAGAGTAAGATGGGATTTATGATTGAAAGAAGCAGCATCAAGGTCTGAGGAAACAACCCAGTCTATGAAGTGTTTGCTATGCAAGATGAGTACCTGAGATTTGGATTCCTAGCATTTTACCCACATCAGCAAGCTGAGTGCTCTAACACATATGGGTAAGACCAGAGACTGAACCATGTGGCTTGCTGGCAAGCCAATCTAGCCAGGTAGTGAGCTACAAGATAATTAAGACAATTAGAAAACTCTCAAACAAATAAGGTCAATAACTAGAGAGACACCTAACATCGACCTCCAGGCATTGCACCCAAGTACAATAACACCTGCACACATGTTCAATGATGCACACACATACACACCATACTCATTCATTCCAAAACAACAAGAAAAGGAAATAATGATAATAATAATAATAAACAGAGAAACATCCACAGATGCTGAAATGGGGGTAATGACTTACCAAGATAATTTAGTCTGAAACTAAGTCTAATGTCATAATACTATTAAAAATTTTTAACTTCTCACAGTGAACAACATGTGTGATACAATAATTTTAAAGGTAGAAAGAGTTCTGATGTTTTATCCAACTGAATTTTTACAGAGAAGGGTAAAATTGCATTATCTTTGCTGCAGCTCCAACACATTCCCTCAATTATTAAATGTGGATCTTAAAAATTGTACCTCAAGGTTTTTGACAGAACAGAAATTCCATTTATTTATATTTAATTATAGTTTAATCATTCATTGTGAGAAACATTTTTGTAACTAGCCTACCAAAGTGAGCTATAACACTAGTTACCTTAGGATTCGGATAGAACAGCTAAATGTATGTACATCACAGAAAGCAGATTTCACATAAGAAGCCAGTACCTGTGTCTGTGCACAGTTCATCATTGACAACACAATACGTTCTTTTATGTGTGACTGGTAGCTTTCCTTCCCGCCAGTAGCCCATTGTTAAAGACAAATGTTTGAAAACACAAGATTTCTCCCATGGAAGCATAAATCTGTGTTTGTGGTATGGTCTAATCTCTGTTGTGGGAATGGATGTGACATCACCATCTGAAAATTATGGCTTCCCTCAACCCAGAACCGGAATGCAGATTATGATGAAGAAGAATTTCTTCTTTCAACTCCGGCAAATGTTGCATTTGTGTATCATTCTGTTGCCCATGCTGCGAAGCAAATGGACTTAGGGTTTGTGATCCTTTAATCAGAATTATCTTTCAGGAGATGTCATGCTTTATGCATTCACTAAAGCAATTCAACGGAGTACTTCTTCCCCTCCAGATAATCTTGGGCTGGAGAATGCAAATGTCATCACTGTAATGTTACACGTCATGGAAATGGCCCAGAAAGGAGGATTTTCATCCAAGGGTTCAAATCAAGTCCATATTTCCAGGTCCCCAATCACTTCCCCATGTTTTCATCAAACATTCCCAATGCACATCACATCTTGCTAGAAATAGTTTTCAAATTCCTCTCTGTCCGAGTGACACGATGCAAACGTTGTATTTTATGGTAGGAAAATAAGTCTGCCACCTAGTTATCTGCTCAGCCCTTCTTCAGTACTGGAGACTACCCTCCCAGCAACACCTGTTGCTTTCCTTAGCCTCCTTTTCTGACATTTGAATATATGATGGCAGCAGTGACATCATGTGCTGCCCTTCTCTTCAAGAGCTTACACTTTTCAGTCACGGTGTTTGCACTGAGCATTAAGCATGTGTCCTCTTTTCTGCTTCTTGTTAGCCTGCTCCACAATGCCCCAGAGGGATTGAAATACAGAAGGTGACTCTGTCTGATGATGCAAGTGAGAATAGAAACCAGAGAACCCATCTCCTGTTAATGTATCCCAGCTAGAAAACACTCAGCTTGTTTTCCCAGGGGAAGGAAGCATTCTCTGAGAATAGATGAGAGATTTTCCTGGGAGGACCATAGTCAGGCTTCACCAGCTCTGCCTTAGCCACCTCCGCCTCAGACACCCACACAGTAGTTTATAGGTGGGTCTAACTTTGCGGGAGCTATTTCTGTCAGGACAAAGACAATTCTACTCAGTGTTTGAAAAGATAAATATGAATGCAAGATTCAAACCACACATAGAAAAGAATAGCAAGAGCTGGAGAAAGTTCCACCTTAAGAAGGTTCCAGACACACTCTCTTACCTCCAAAACAAAAAGAACAAATCAAAAAAAAAAAAAAGAAAATAAATATGGAGAGGATAGAAATGCTCAGTGGTAAGAGCACTGACTGCTCTTGCAGAGGACTCAGGGTAAGTTCCCAGAACTCATATGGCAGCTCCCAACCATCAGTAACTTCAGCTCTGGACTATGTCATGCTCTCTTCTGACTTTCTCTGGTAATAGGCACACATGAGATGCCCAAACCTACATGAAGACAAAACACTCATCATACACATAAAATAAATAAATCTAGTATTTACCCTTACTCTGCATCTACTCCAGCACTTACCTATTTTTATAAGTATTTATTTTTATTTTATTTTTATTTTTTAATTAAAACATTTATATCATTTTTCCTCATCAACTGTGTCTTCCCCAATGCCTCCCATTACTCTTCCCTCACTCCCTCTCAAATTGATGGTTTCATTTCTGATATTCATTTTGCATATATATATATAAATGTATAAATATATAAATATATATACATAAATATACAAATGCAACCTCTGAGACTGTTTAATGCAGCTTGTGTATATATATATTTCCAGGGATGGCTACTTTATATTGAATGGCCAGTTGCGGGGCTCATCCCTGGGAGAGGATAGCTTCTCGGGAGTCATCAGTTGCCTGTATGTTTTTCTTTAGGGATGGGGCTCTCTGAGATTTCCCTCCTTCCTCTTTAGCAAGTGTCCTGAAGTTATCATTGTTCGTGTTTTGTTTAGGAAACCATATTGTTGAGATATCATAAGGTGTAGCATCCCTGTTGTTTCCAGGAGACACAGTCTCACATGATTTCTTTTCCATCTATATTTACAGTTAATTATAGACTGTCAATAAATATTTGTAAGACTATTATAATAAAAATTACTATTGAAATCCAGGCCTAAGGAGGATGTTCCTGTCCTACACTTATTTTATAGAAAAAACACATTGTACAGAGTAGTAGTATTTCAGAAGACACTAAAGGACTGTTTGATAGTGACACAAAATATTTTGAGATGTGTTAATACCCATAAAGATGCAGGTGCCATTATCGACTTTAGAGCAGTGGTTCTCATTCCATGGGTCATAGTCCCTTTGGTAAAGCTCTATCTACAAAAAAATATTTACGCTACAATTCAGGATAGTATCAAAATTAAAGTTATGAAATAGTAATGAAAATAATTTAATAATTGGGGGTCACCACAGATGAGGGAACTATATTAAAGAGTCACAGCATTAGGAAGGTTGAGAACCACTGTTCTAGAGCATCTTTAAACTCGATTAGACATTTTAATCTCTTTAGCATTACTGAGATTAGCTAGAGTAATGAAGTCACTATGTCTATTTCAGTTCCCAGAAAGACAAGATTCAATAGAGTAAAACATGGGAGTTCGATTTTAGAGCTACCTTTTAATTCTAATTTGAAAGTTTCTCATAAAATAAGCCCTTTTAAACAACATTGCAAGTATTCAAGTTAAATTGACATATGGAACCGAGCAGTCATTTGTCAACCAGTAGCCTGAAATTCAGTACAGAGCGGCGTGAACTTGTATTAAGGAGTGATAAACACAATTTAATTACTGGGACAATGGGAAGTAGATGGAGGGAGGTGGAGGCGGGGGGGAAGACATTCTTGAAGTTGGTAACCTTTCACCTGACTCACGTTGGTCAGGATCCAATGCTGGCCGGAGGGACTGGAGCTCATTCTGATGATGTGATGGTAAAACTGCGAGCTCAATGCGTCTGGTGGTCTTGGCACTATTCCCAGAGAACGAAAGCTCCCAGTGTATTAGTAAAGACCTCAGCTTTGGCCCAAATGGCAGTCTTTGTTCTGTCAAAAAAGACTCAGCCTGGAAATGGGCTATGGGGATACAATTTTTCCTTCTTACTGACAGGGCCCATCTCCGAATGAGTGAAGGGGACTCTGGTGGTCACTTCTGGAGAAGTGGTGGCCAGGACCCTAGTCTCAGTCTGACCCAAGTTATTGCGGACTTAACTTTGAAGACGTCCTTCACAAGACCTGGTGCTATCTTTGGGGAGCATAATGAAATATAAAATTTATCACTTAGGAAGATAGACTGATTACATGTGCAGCCTTCATATCAGAGTCCTCAAGGAGATATGATGGATAAGCTGAGAAATTTTATTCAGCAGAACTATCCCCTTGGGTATGGGGGAGAGGGAGCCATACTCATCTTTATTAGAAGCTATGCACCTGAAATCTCCCAGACAGAGTGAGAGAGTATGCAAGACTCCACTTTAAAACACTTTCAGAGAATCTTTAGAATGCATTAGTGCATTAATACACAGGGGTCTAGCTCTGATTGCCTGATATGGAAATTCCAGCTGCTCATCTTTAAAAAGTCACACTTTCCATTATAGTGCCTCCCTCCCTGCAGGGGTTTTCTTTTCTTTTAATTCATGGGTTTCATCTACAGAATTCTTGTGTGGTTACTGTGGTTATTAAAATTCTAAAAAAGAAACTCTTCCCTGAAGTCTTTGAAAGCGGCTGGTGTGAACGATTCCTATTCATTGATAGACTCTCCTCCCTACTCTCTGTCTCTAACATATTACAAGCTAGGTTATGGAGAAGCAGTAATAGTCTCTATTATTCCATCAATGTAACAACTCAAACACATTATATGAAGAGAATAGTGAAAATGTCAAAGGTTCCTGGAAAGGGTTTATAACCAATATGGAAGGGTACAGATAATCAGAAAACAAAAGTAAATTACATATATAGTAGAGAGGACTATAGGCCTCTAGACAATTTTCATGAAAGAAAAATCATATACTGAACAAGAAATTATGAACTGGAAGTTCCATCAGATTTGTAAATGTATCTTATCTGACTTCCTGGGACAGTGAGAGTGATTTGGGGTGTCTTGTCTTAGAATAGTCTCTTCTCCTGAGCACTTTGCCCCCTATGCAAGATTCTATTCTTCCTCAAAACCCTGAAGTATCTCAAGGATTCATGGACCATTTTTCTTCCCATTCTGCAGACTGTCCGAAAGAATCCTGTTCTGTTGTTTGGCCATCTGTTTGATGAAAAGCTCTTGACTGATCAGGAATATGTAATATTCCAATAACACCAATTCAAGTAAAAACAACTTAATTTTAAAATCAGATATTTATTGGATTATCTTCTGGAGAAAAATCTAGCTTTAAGCACATTATGTTTCTCACTGTTTCCATTTGTTAAACAGTTTGTATTTTAAAGAAGACCTATTGAAACAGGGACTATTCTAAAACTGAGGCTGGAAAAGAGAACTTATTAGCAATTCCTGGTTTCAATACATAAGTGCTTTACAATAAAACACATGCCATAAAGTTTAAATATGGAAATAAAATGTGTGTTAGATTATGGTACGTGATGGGGAGACAAATAGAGGAAAAAGGAGAGAGAGAGAGCAGACAGCGAATGGGCTGGGATAGGTGAATGTTACTAATTTTAATACATAGGAACATACCTTGTTGGACATATTTGAGTCAAAGAAAGGGTTAAGGGGGTGAAGGGGAGCTATAGGATTGCCAGAGAAGGATATTATGAGTAAAGGAAGCATCAAACACAGATGTTGAGCTGAAAATATGCTAAGAAAGTGCCAAACGGTCCAGGACCATTTCAGGAATATAACTATTGGAGTAACAGATGCTAACAGCAAAGATGCCAGCATTCACTGTGGGCTTTTATAAGAACACTGCTTTTATTTTGAATGAAATTAAAGCTATATCTTTGTTTAGTAGGAAGCATGCTATATTGTAACATATTTTGATGTGATCATTCTAGTGGCTAAAACAAATAAAGAAAAGTTAAAATTACCAAGACTAGTGAGTATATTACCACAAAACTTAAAATCTCAAAACTATACACATCAATTCACATGCAGTTGCTTTTAGGTCATCCAGGTGCCCTTGTTCCGTCATCTTGGCCAAGTCCTCTTCAGAGGGAGGTTGGCTGAAATGTTCTGTTGATTATATCACCTCTCCAAATTTGGAAGGTTGACAAACCATAAGCTGGGCTTGAATGATCAGCCTTGAAAAACAGAGATCTCACTTCTATGTTTGCTTATTGCCTTACAGACGGGTATGAGGTTTCCACATGATAGTAAGGGGGTTTCAGTAGACAGAGAAGCATACACAAAGCATTCGAACCACACAGGGCACGCTCCCCACTTTCACATTCTGAAAAGAAAATTAAGGTACAAGGCTAACAAGAACTCTAGGCAGAGGAAGATTTTGATTATTGATAGAAGCAGCAGAGTCAGAATGTATAGGACAGAGAGCAACAGATGGGGACCAATGAACAACAATAATGTGTTTTCTTTAAATAAATCGTTTAAATTGCTACATTTAAATGCTTTTTAATTTCTTCTTTATTTTTTGAGACAGTCAAAGATATCTTTGGATTATATTCACCCTCCTCTACCAACTCTCCTCCTTCCTTCCCTTCCCAACTTTGTGTCCCCACCCCCTTTTTCATCCTTCAAGACCAACATGTGCACTGAAATATTCTTAGATAGTCAGTCTTCCACTGGAGGGTGTTCAAATTGCCGGGGACTGGTCAGTAACCAACAGTTACCAATAGCTCCACAGATAGGGATAAGACGGTGCGCCCAGCTCCCTCCTCCGTGCTGGGATTTGGCCTGGTTTGGGCTTGTACACATCTTGTACATTCTGTCCCAACTACTGTGAGTTTGCAAATGCAGCTTCCCTCATGCGTTTAGAAGACACTGTTTCTTTGTAGTCAGCCACTGTCTCTGCCTCTATTCCCTATTCTCCAAAAATCACTGAGCCTGAAGAGGGGTATGGTCATTAGGCTTAGTTTACCATCTCTCCAGTTCCAGGTTACTTGTAAAATGATGAGGTTTTAAAGGTCCTTCCCACCCTTCAGTCTCCTGTTCTGCTGCTTCTCTCCTGAAATACACTGTTCTCAGCTTGTTAAGTTTCTTTTAAGAACTCCAGCTTCCTCACGGGTCATTGCATACTCGGTTTTCTTTCCTGTCTATCAAGTAGATGGAGAGTTTGCCTTTATTTCTCATTTAAAACAAGTGTGGGAATATTCATGTCTTACTCAGCTCAATCCCTGGCATCTTACTCTGGAAGAGGCTCCTCCCTTGCACACCCCTTATATGTCCTATAAACTGGTTCTAAGGTCTCACTTCCTTGCCTCTCAGGGCTCTTGGTGGTGCTCCTGACTCAGCCTCATTGTTCAGGGAGGTTTGCTTCCTGACATTTCACATCCTGAGAGCCAGAGTAGAGTTTCTATAAAGGGTGGATCCTCTTCACTGACGGCCATCAATCATCCTCTGATTCATCAATAAGGCTGCTGGCTAAGAAACGACCATTTCATTGTAATAAATTTCCAATAGAATAAACAACCGTATTGAGAAACAGCACTAGCAGTGAAGTTCCTGAGTAAGTCAGGGAGAAGGAGGATGCTCTGTTTGCCACAGTACAGAGGTGACGGGACTCATCACATGTGGTCCCTACTAAAGGCACGGGGAGCCCACAAGCACTAGCTTTGAGGAATTGTACACTTAACTCAAGCCAGCATGCTGCAGAGAGACAAGTTCTGTCAGTTCTGATAGGTTCTGTTGATTCATTTCATATTAGTTTGAAAATAAAGGATATTTATTTCCAAATTCTTTTAAAAAATTAACCTTTATGAGATTCATAACTTCATCTTTTTTAAAAGGGAAAATCATGATTTCGTGTCTTTCAAATTTCAACTAATATTGACACTATTTCTCTACCGGAGAAATTGTGACCGCCATTTGTGAGCCACTAACAGAATCCAAAGGAAATTGAAAAGTAGCTGCCCTGAGTGATGAAATTTATTATTCCAGGAACCACCTTTTCTGTAGAAAATAAATTCCAATTTAAACAAGTGTCAATGACAGAAATAGATTTTTGAAGAAAAAGAATAAACATAATAAACATAATAAAACATGAGCTAGGAACAGTAAAGACTAACCTTGAAGCTGCAATTACTGTAGAGGTCCTTACTAATTATTGCTAAAGAGAGTTTGAATTCAAACAAAAATATCAACATCTGAAGCAATCACAAATCAAAGCAAGACTCATTTGCACATACACATACATGGCTCTAAGAAATACATGAGTTACTCTTGGGAACATACTCCACAGATGTGTAACAGTATCTCTTGTTCTAAAGTAAAATTTAAAATATGTTACTCGTGTAACCTAGCACCCAGATTCCACTTGAAAAGCTGGTTTCAGTATTAACAGTGTTGTTTTATCAGCTTGTCACAAAACACTTCAGAAAACTTCAGAGCTCAGGAAAATCGGACTTGCGGTTAACAGGACGCTAAATGTTGACCCAGCAGAGGGCGCTGGTTCCGCTTTCAGTTCAGCTCTGAAACACAGCCTTGGCATCCCCACCCCAAGAAGGATCCGTTCTAAGGAGGCATTTAGAAGTGAACATTGCTAAGCACAGTCTGGTTAGAGCTTGTTGTAAACATCCTCAAGGATTCTGAATGAAAGGAGATGAGAAGAAATTCCAATCGTCTAACGCTCCTGAGATGGTGGTGGGAGACCAGGCAAGAACAGAGCGCGCTCCACCTCCAAATGCAGTCAAGACTTTATAACAGCAGGAAAGATGAGCCTTTTTCTTTCCTTTTTATTTAGCCTTTAAACTCTGTGTGAAATTTTCTAAGAGGAAATGCAAGTAAAAAAAAAGATAAGGAAAAGGCCAAATAGTCTCTCTGCTCTCACAAAAAAAAAAAAAAAAAAAAAAAAAAAAAAAAAAAAAAAACAAAAAAAAAAAAAAAAATAACAAAAAAAGAGATCTTTAGTAAGGCTCAGATGCAGCAGAGGAAGTGTCCGCTTTTCTGCTTGTTTGCTCGCTTGCTTGCTTTTCCCTGGTGTCATGCTTCTTGTTTGTTAATTTGTTCATTTTTCTATGAAGACTTTTTGACATATAAAAATTTTGAAGTTTTACTTATTTAGTGTGTGTGTGTGTGTGTGTGTGTGTGTGTGTGTGTGTGTGTGTGTGTGTACGCGTGTACGGGGGGCTGTGTATTTATGTGTGCCATGCGTCTGGGGCCCTGTGGAGGACGGAGGAGGGTATCCGATCTCCTGGCAGTAGAGTCCCAGGTGAGCTGTCCTGTGGGTGCTGGAAACCAGATCCTGTAGATGCTGAACCGTCTCTACGGCCCCATGTTGTGTTATTTTATTCTGTGACTCTTCACCTTTCCGTTTACCTCCCATCCTTCCTTCAGTGTCTAATGAAGCAGTTGCTTGGGGATGTCTTTCTGTATTTGTAAAATTAATCAGTTTATGAGATATTAAGTTTCATTATGCTGTTTTCATATGTTGCTATACTTTGTTTTTATTCATCCCCCCCACTACTCTTCCCCGACCCCCTCCAGTTGTCCTTCCATCTCGAAACAGCCCCGCCTCTCTGCTGGAAATCACATGAATACCTTTAATGGTTTTTTCTCCCTTCCCCAGTACCTTCCCTTTTTCTGCTCTCATGGTCCCATTTCTACTTTCATCACACACACACACACACACACACACACACACACCTTCACTTTAAATACAGATTCTGCATATAAAAGAAATTAAGGTGTTTGCCTTTCTTAGTCTATATTTCATCTCACGTACAAATTTCCAGTTCCTTTCCTGAAAAGGCCATGTGTTCATTTAAAAAAAATGGTGGAAAATGTTCTCTACAAACCACATTTTCTTTACTAAGCGATCAGGCAGTGTCTAGACTCAATGACTACACCTACAACACAAGCCCTTCATATAAGGTTCAGGGAACATTGTGGAAGACAGACTGAATGAGCCAGAAAACCAGAAAAAAATGGTGTGTGATTGTATCATCTACAGCTGATAGGTGAGCTTCCTCCATGATACCCCAAAGTAGGGTTCTTGGCAGCTGAGGAACAGTAGAAGCAGGAAAGCCATCTCTACTTCTTTTCTCATTTCTTCCCTCAAATAGACTATGAAAGAATCGCTGACCTCTGAGGTCATAAATTCTCCATTCCAGAGTAATCTTCCTTTTACCAAAAGGAAAAGAGTGTCTTTGTTTTCAAAGACACAGAGATATAGGAACTCTGAATAGGTTGGCCTCTGCTTCTTCAAGTTCGTTCTTATATTGTTTCTTGTCTTTCAATTGTATTTCTGTCCAAATTTACGTTTAATATTCTCCACTTCTTTGTGTCTTCATTTCTGAAGGTTCCTGTGTCATGCGTGGTAATTTTATATTAAACACATCTATATGCTTACTTTTCTTTGCCTTTTATTACAGATATCTCTATCATGAGCCTGGTGAAAGGTAAAAAAAAATCTCTTATGTTCATGAGACATTTGACAGCAACTGATGCAATTATTTTATTAGCCCTTGGAAAAAGAAATTAGTGAATAGTATAAGGAGCCACAAAGCCCAAGTCAACCATCTTTCCAGCTTAGAAGACATATTCTGAGGGACAGAGAATGCTGTACATATGAAGTGACACAGGAAAAAAGCACAGACGTGCTTAGACAAGATCAGGCTGCTGGATGCTTCTCAACTCTGCACACCCCATGCATTTCTCACGCTCGGCTGATGCAATTTCATCTAAAACCTCAACCATGGCCATGGACGGTCTTCCTTGCTCACCCTGCAAGCAGGAAAGCATAGAAGCATGCATAGAACACATGCTTCCAGGCACTGTGTATCATAAACCTTAGTCATGGAGATCATTCTGAATACCTACAGCCACGGTCCTTACCATTGAAATTCTTAAGTCCACACATTGCCCTTTTTGCCTGCAGAGAAATCATTTATGTAGGTTACAGGAAAACTTTAGTACTTTTAATGGGGCTTGGAATCAAGCACTTGGTGTTTTAATTGTGGTCTCACCACGTTCTAACAGTGGAACAATGAGTTTGTCATTCTCCTCAAGCTAATTTTCCTGTTTGGCGAAGATGGGGAATAACAACAACACGGACCACAAAATGTTGTTGAAAGGAAAAAGAGAAATAATCCAAATGCCTGACATTTACTAAATGCATGATAAATGTGCTGTTTACAATAGAACCAGGAGACAAAATAGTTATTATTTCCAAATAACACTCTCACATTTTACAGAAGTTAAACACTACAGAAAAACATAAGAAAGTAAAAATCAACGCAACCATTCACAATTCATGGCTTACTAAAATAAACAAGTAAAGGTGCAACAATCTGGAAATAAAAACTGATTTTTTCAAATCAAAATGTTTTTAATTATATATTTGTCATGGTTAGCCGACTCTATAAGCTACATTTCAGTTTATATCATCATCATAAATGTTTGCGTGAATAACACTGATATGAATAACAAAGATTTTACAAAACAAAGTATGGAAAGAAGTGCCCAGAAAATAACGTGTGGTGGCATGCAACGTTTTACCACAGGCCATCCTTGTGGTTTTATCGACAGGGATCATTTTCCATTTTGTTCTGTACAATTGTTATTCACTAAAATCTTCCTCACACGGTAGCACTCACATGATTCATTTCCCCGATTACCTTTTTGTTTAAGTACTTTAGTCTTTTCAGTGTCGACCATCTTTAGCATTTTTTTTCTATTAGTTAAACCTGTTCAAAGACAATCTCGCCCATGGATGTAATGGAGGAGCAGCAGGCAGCGGTGAACAGAATCTTCTTAGAGATATAAGTTCATTTCTGGCCAGTTTTCCGGACAATAGAGAGTTCCTAAATTGCATTTCAATAGACATACTTTGCCTGGTAGGCTTAGAATGATATGTTTCAATGACCTAATTCTTGATGTGAGTTAGGGAGGTGATCTGAAAATTTGCTGACAGCGTTTAGAGAAATAAATATTAAGGCTGGAGAGATGGCTCATTGGTTAACATCATTGTTATTCTTCCAGAGGACCTAGAATGTTCCTAGTAGCCACATGGTGGCTTACAGCTACCTGAAATTGTAGTTCTAGGGAATCCAATGCCCTCTTCTGGCCTCTGTAAGCACATGCACACATGTGGTCTACATACGTTCACTCAAGCACATACACATTCACATAAAATAAGAGCGGTTAAGAGCACTGGCTGCTCTTCCAGAAGACCCCGGGTTTAATTATCAGCATCTACATGGCAGCTCACAACTGTCTGTAACTCCAGTTCCAGAAAATCTGACACCCTCACACAGACACACACGCACACAGGCAAAACACCAATGCACATAAAATAGGAATAAATAAATCATTAAAACAAGAAAGGAAAAGAAAAGAAATACCTTTAAGTTGTGTTCGGTAACCACGGGCAACAGCAGTAGCCTATATTGTTTTCAGAGTTACTTGCGTTCCTCTGACCAAAAAACTTGAAAGAAGGCTTTTCATTTCTACTACTGGGTTTTTTATTAAATAATCTATGAATCTTGAGGGGATTGCCCCAAGTGGCACAGCTTCATTTATACATTGCATATACATATCTAAATATAATAAAAGCAATATACAGCAAGCCAACAGTTAATATTAAATTAAATGGAGAGAAACTCAAAGCCGTTCCACTAAAATCAGGAACAAGACAAGGCTGTCCACTCTCACCATATCTCTCCAACATAGTGCTTGAAGTTCTAGCAATAGCAATGAGACGACATAAGGGGATCAAGGGGATCCAAATTGGGAAGGAAGAAGTCAAACTTTCGTTATTTGCAGATGATATGATAGTGTACGTCAGTGACTCCAAAAACTCTACCAAAGAACTCCTACAGCTGATAATACCTTCAGTGTTGTGACAGGATACAAGATCAACTCAAAAACAAAAACAAACAAACAAACAAACAAAAACAATAGCCTTCCTATACACAAAGGATAGAGAAGCAGAGATGGAAATCACACTAGGCTTTTTATAAATGCTCCCGTGTCTGAAATCAGATTTGCCTGGCAAGAACTTAACTGCCTGAGCTATCTTCTTGTCCTAAACACTGTGTGTCTCCTTTGAGCTCAAAGCCACAATTAAAAGGAAGATTTACTTTTGTGTAAATACTTTTCAAGAGTTTGTCAATTACCATGGACGTATCTTTGTCATCTCTGATCATTAACAATTAGATAAAATATGCACTGACTTAAAAATTGATAATTTACCTTAAAATGGAGTAGAAATTTTATTTAAAACTTTTTGATGTACGTATAATAAAAATTTAATATTTAGGTTAAATAACATACATGTACATGAAAATGTATGCCATTAATAGATATTATAAAAACTATTTTCTCACAATGTATAGTTGCCGTTTTTGTACTTTGGTACAAAAGAACTTCTATACCTCTGAATATATCACAGAAATTAAATGCGTGTTTATCAGAATCTTCTATGTACAGGACAATTTCAAATTTATACAAGTTTGTTTTTTAAAAAACAAAATTTAATTTCTCTCTGTTGTATCAGTCATAAATTATTGGGCACATTTTTTTTCTTGAAATCTTTTTATGACTACAGAATTCCACAAAATAAAAACCATGTTGTAAGTTTATGAATTAGAATTAAATCACCCAAGGATATGAGCTCAGAAAACATGTGGCAGCTCATACTGACAGCAAAATCATTCAGCCTGAAATTTTGCTGAAGCAGAATTAACGGCATTTTTGTTCTCTCTCATCCTTGCCTAGTTTCCTCTCATTCTCTCTCCTGGCTTTGCCATTTCCCAGTTTCTTTTCTTTCCTTGGATAATTAAGTCCAAAGCCACCAGTGACACTGCCAGAGAGGCAGCAGACCTGGAGGAAGAGAGTGAGTTAATCCCTTGGAGAAGAAGGGGCTGATGCCCAATCAGTGTAAGGAGCACTCTGGCTTTGGCATAGTGTGGTGCATTGAGAAGACCCATATCAGGGTACAGACAGACCTCAGGAAAGGAATCAAAACAGAGCCTGACAGGGACAGTTGGAACTTGGAGGGGTGACCAGCTCAGAAAAGCTAAGGTCCACCCTTAGCAAACAAAGCAACAGAGCGATTGAATTTCAACGCAAACACATGAAAAGGAACAAGCAAGTGGAAATCAATGAAATTATAAACAACGAATCAGTTAAAAAGAAAATCATTGAAGCAATAAGAAAGGACTGACTCTATAAGCAGGGCAGTCAAATCAGTACTACTACTCAGGGTAAGTAGAAGAGAGAACTCAGATTCCTAAATAAAGTTGAAAATTTTCTCAAAAGACTCAAAAGGCGCTGGTTAGCTTTTATTATCAACTTGATTCAACCTAGAGTCACCTGAGAAAGGGGATCCTCTTTTAAGAGGTTGCCCAGAGCAGATGTTTTCCATTGATGATTGGGTTGGGAGGGGCCAGAGTACACTCTCTCTCTCTCTCTCTCTCTGTGTGTGTGTGTGTGTGTGTGTGTGTGTGTGTGTGTGTGTGTGTGTAGGGTGCAGGTTTATAAGAAAGCTAGCTGAGCCTTTGAGGCAGGAAAGCAAAGTAGTAAACCAGAGTTCTCCATTGTTTTTGCTTTGGTTCCTGCCCTGATTTACTTCTATGAGAGACTGTGACCTAGAAGTGGAAGCTGTGAACTCCTCTTCCCTCTCCCAAATTGTTTTAGTTCAGAAAGTTTTATCACAGCGCAGAGAATTAAGTAGAACACGCTCACTGCCTTTCTTGTATGAAAATGACTAGTTTTATATATTATTTATGAATTGTAAATCATTGGTGTTTTGGTGGGAAATTTGGTTTAGGCCATTTTACATTAATTTGTCATCACAGGGATATGTGAAAAACGTAGTTAAGAGAGTGGTCCCTGTTTTACATAATGGCAGAATTAGAAAATTAAACAACACAGGTTGATAGGCATGATTACCACCACATGGGATGCCATGAACTCTGAAAACGGGAGGAGTGTTTATATTTGCACAACCACATGCACAAGATACATACAATGGAAAGTAGCTTCTGGACAGTATTCACAACACCATATTACTTTCTAAAATTAATCTCACATATAGAGAGTGTAAATGGAAAAGGTAAAGATTCTCGAACATTCAAATAATTTATTTTTCTGTTTTTAAATTTTTTCATATTATTGGGGGTATTTTCTGGTATTATTTGGTGTTTTCTGATGTTTAAAATATAATTTGATTTTAGAGTATTTAAAAACATTAATAATATCAAAAATACCAAGTTGTTTTCTTTACTGTAGCTCTATAGTATTGCTTGAAGTCAGGGATTGTGATGCCTCCAGAAGTTCCTTTATTGTACAGGATTGTTGCTTTATTGTTTTGCTTATCTTGGGTTTCTCATTTTTCCATATGAAGTTGAGTATTGTTTGTTCGAGGTCTGTGAAGAGTTTTGCTGGGATTTTGATGGCCATTGTATTGAAAATGTATATTGTTTATGGTAAGATGGCCTTCTTTATTATGTTAATTCTACCTACCAAAGACCCTGGGAGATCTTTATATTTTCTGGTGTCTTCTTCAATTTTTTCTCCCAAGATTTAAAGTTATTGTCATACAGTTCTCTCGCTTCCTTTTCTCTTCTCTAAATCCTCTCATATACCCCTTCTCTCTTTCAAATTCATGACTGCCTTGTACGTGTACGGTTATTATATATCGATATTTTTGTGTATATACATGTATATTCCTAACTACCAGCCCAGTCTGTATGTTACTTCTATATGTTTTCATGGCGGAGCATTTAGTATTCTATAATCAATTGGTATGTTCTTCCTTGGAGAAGACTATAATTCCACTCTCAGCATTTTAGTTTCCTGAAGTTCTTCGGGTAAGATTGTGGGCTAGTGGGCTTATTACTTTTTAAATTGTTAACATTTCAATATTTCATAACTTGGGTTTGAGTAGGAAAACAAGACCTAAGCCATCTTTCTCTGGTGCTGTCTCTTAAACGTCTTTCGTCCTTGTTAGTGTATATGAGAGTGTGACAGAGAGATGCAGAGAGAGAAAGAGCATTCACAGTGTATAATGCATAATTTATATGTTGTAGCCAGTTATATTTTTCCGTATTCCCTTTCACTTAAAGCATTCCCTTCTTCTTAATAGATTGGTGACACTTTGAAAGTAAGCGACACCTTCAGCTATTTTCCTTGATGAGTTTCAGGATATTAAAGTGAGAAACCAAGTGTCCTTTGGGAAATTACAGTACAATTGATGTGCCAGCTAGATTTCTATCTCTGTGACAAAGTACTTAGGAGGTGACCACTTAAGGAAGGCTTATTTTAGGTCAGAGTTTCCAGGGTTCAGCCCATTGTCACTTGGCTTTACCATTCCTAGAGGCAGTACCTTGCAGCAGAAGTGTTACTGGGGGCCAGTTGCACACTTAATGGTGGCTACTAAGTGGAAATACACAGGGAAAGGCATGGGAACCAGTGGCAACATAGAGCCTCAGGAGCACATTTTCAGCGACCTCACTTCAACTAGGCCCCATTTTATGAACATAATACTACTCGCCAATATTACTGCCAGCTGGGGACAAAGTCTTTAACAAAGCAGGACCATTTAATATACAAGCCTCAATGGATGATACTTAGAGAAGGTTTAAGAAAAGACTTGAAGATTCAAGCAAATAGAATGTTAATTGTCATACTGATTGCCTTCCCAAATGCCTGATCATTGCCACAGTTGACTCCAAATACTTGACTCTTGACCCATTGTTTTTCTGTCGTCCCATTTATTCCCATTGATATTTTCTCAGCACTTATATCAGAGTAGTAGAGTTACTCTTGGGGCTTCTGGTCATGTCTCTTGGTCTTTATGGCTGATGTACCATTAACAATGATGACCTTAAGTTTGTGCACCTCGCATTCTCACAGCTGTTGGGCATCTCAATCAACCCGTGCTTCTTACACTTTGGCTTTTGCTGTCGCTGTACTCAGCCCCTCCATTAGTACCTGCAATAAGTTCAGATCCACTGGGCTTTATTTTCTTGGCCTGGCTTCAAGATTCCTAGCTTTTCTCACTGCTGGTCTACGGCGCACTGATCAAGGGCTCCCCAGTGGGCAAGGATCTACTTGCCTGTTTAACTTCTGTCCTCAGCATTTCAAAATTATTAGTCAGGATCTGGACTGGAGCCAAGAGAATATGAATATTTTAAGATGCGCACTTACTCCTGTACTTCCCTTACCCCAGCATCTGGAAGACAGATAATGACTCCCCCAGAGTCTTGCTTATCCATACTACATATTAATTTTAGTTATGATCCTAATAGTTCATTCCTGGCTATTAAGTATAGGAAAACTCAAGTGGACCTGAAGACTTCTGGCATGCTGAATTACCACAAAGTGGCTTTTGGACATTGGAGAGACAAGTGGGGTGGAAGGCTTGCACCACGGAACGCTTACAGCTTAAGGTCCTCCCCAACTTTCTTCTCATCAGTTGATTCTGCCATTTTCCTTCCAATAGGATTCATCCGTGACAGTTAGATTAACTAAAAGATAAGTGCGGTTTCCAGCCAACTTATTGTCAGTGTAGTTTCCATTCCTAAAACCCTCTCAATCCCCAGGCATTTGTGCCTCCAGCTGCATCCCTATAAATACAAGGTCCGCGTTCTAAGGAGCCCAACTGTTAAACTCATCTGCAGGTACGTGGTGCCTCATGGAAGCCCAATGTCGCAGGCACCTTCCTCTCTTTAATTTCTCTGGCTTCCAGCATTTCTCTCTCTGGGGAGAGGTACCTCTTATTTCACTAGCTTTTTAATATCTAGGGACAGCAAAACACAAACTGAGCCTGTGATGGAAGAGGTGAAACAGCGGTAACCCTGTTGCCAAGGGTTGGATGTCGAGCACCTGCCCTGGTCTTTGACACACCATGAGATCTTCAGGGCACCATGGGATAGCTCTTTCTCCAGGCTTTTCTTCTCAGCTTTGATCACTTATGACCGTTCTTCTGCATCTTGATTTAACTTTCCTATGATCTTATAACCCATTCTTCCTCGCTCTCTTTCTTGGTATCTTTTATTCTTTCCTTTCTTTGGAAGATGTCCCAGAAGAGCACACCTGTTGAAGTACCTCACCTTATTTGTCAGATTCCCTCTTTTCTTTTGATTTATACAAACTCAAAGCAAAAGCAAAACTAACTTCTTTTGGTCATAAACATTTTAAGTAATTCTAGTATGGTAGTAAAATTTGTCACTCACTTTGTGTACACTTTTAAGTTTACATCCCAAGCCCAATGCAGATATTCATAAATTTTACATTGGAGTAAGTATTAAAAAGATGAAAAAAGTGGTCATTGTCAATAAATACATAGTGTTATTTATTTGAAAATTCAGACTAGCAAAAAACTTATATAAGATGAAGAAAGCATCCAGTCTGAGTATTCTGTTATGTAAAAATGAAGTACAAATCTTCCTTTTGTCATGCAAGAAATAATACCTTTCTTGATCTCTGTTAATGACATATAAAAGAACTTATAATAAAGCATTAAACTAAATATAAAATTCTCAACTATATTAATACATGAGAAAATATCTTTTGTTTCTCACAGTCAATGGGAAAAAAATGTGACCTGGCAAAAATCTGCTTTCCATTACACTTAAACTGTTGATTATATACCATATATAATGTATCTGAAGTAATAATTTAATAAGAAAAATTTGTTAGTATAAAAATATATAATAAACATGATAGATATTATCTCTTGTATAATTTTCCCAAAAAGGAAATTCAGGAGTTTGTATACAAGAGAATGAAAAGAATAAGTCAACACTGAGAGTGGGTGACTAATAAAGGCTGAAAAATATTCGTTCATCTTATGTGTCA
>NW_026067890.1:15153696-15277057 GCF_014885135.2 Alexandromys fortis
CCATGAACTCTAGCCCTTACAGGCTAATTCTCGCACCTGGACTAGCCCATTTCTAATGATGTGTGTAAGCACCCCAAGGTGCGCTTACAGGGAAGATTCTAGCCTCCGTCCATCATGGTGTCTCTGCTCCAGCGAGCAGAGCTGTTCGGTCCCTCTGGAAGCAGAGCAGAGTCTGACCTCACTTCCTCTTCCGCCCAGAATTCTATTCTGTTTATTCCACCCACCTATGTTTTAACCTATGAGGCCAAGCAGTGTGTTTATTACTTAACCAATGAAATCAACAGATTGACACATGACACTCCCACATCATCTTATGAGAAACATTCTTTAATTTTTTTACAAATGTATTTGGATGGTGTAACAATGAAAGGGGGCTTTATGATGCTTGCATTTCCAATGCCTAAAAAATGTTTTGTTTACTGTCAATCCTACTTGAATTTGTCAGCTGCAACTGAAAATGATTAACATGAAGGTACTTATGAACAGCTATGGGCACTTGAGCTTTCAAAATAAAACAAAGACCTAAAACAAAATATCATGGTTTATAAGAAGTTCGTTAAGTATTGAGACTGCAAATGATCAAATTGAGGAAAGTGGAATGTACAGGGAAAAGGACACATTACGTTTAGGAAAAGATGTTTTCTAAACTTTTCCAACAGTGCACACATACTAATCCTCAGAAAGGGTGACCACACAAGGATTCTTAGGAGTTATTGAAAATAATAATAAAAAAAAGACCATTTTTAAATTTCTAAAGCGTGGCTTCTCCACTCAGGGAGACCCGAGGCTTCATCTTCCTTTATTTTATACCGGAGCAGCAGAACACTTGTTGCCGGCTCCCTTCTAAATGACATATTTGTGACCAGCAGATGCTTGCTCTAGGCACCGTTGATTGTGCTACGTCTTTGGAAACAATGAAACTCTCTTTAAGAGAAAGTATTTCCAACCTTTGAGGGTTTGGAGTCAGACCAACACTGTTCTTGTGAGGAAACTGGAGAGTTTTACAGCACACACACACACACACACACACACACACACACACACACCTTATACTAATAATCCAGGAGAGGGGACAGCGCAGCTCCTGCCCTCAGCTAACCACATCAACTCTCCAACAAGAAGCACTGATGCTTGCACTATTCTTTGTACCGTGTTGACTGAAAATGACACTTTTTAAAATATCCTTTCACATGTGATGTTTTAGGACATTGGTGTAAGTGTGGCAACAAAACACCGATGGTAAGTAACGTCTTTGTTTTGGCAGAAGGCCTTACAGTGGTACCAGTGAGCACAAATGATCTGCAAACACTTCGCTCGTTGCCTCTTTGCCTTGATCACCCAACAGCTATGGTTTGCATCCTGTGGGAGGCGGAGTAAGTGCTCCGTTAGGATAGCTCTCAGTAGGTATGCGGACACCTGACGGAACACGTGGCCATATGAAAGCATCCTTGAGACCTGTAAGGTAGATCACGTGCCCAGCCTACAGATTAAGAGGTGGGACATCTGAGCGGCAATATGATTGGAAGAAGGGACGAAGTTTATAAAACGAGACTAGAAGATTGCTTTCATAGTTTATAATCCAGGAAACCCTGGGTTGGTGGTCCTAAGGGAGTTTCTGGGCCTGAGGGGTACTGTTGGTGAAAAATTTCTAGACCATGCTGCAAAGCTTACTCTGGAAGACTTGAGGGACTATTAGTGATCCCCTGCAATAGGAAATGGAGTTACCCCACCTGCAGTAACCTGTGGGGTCTCTCGTTCTTCCCTGGATTTTATTGTCTTCTGAGTCAGACAAGCTCAGGTGAACATAGTTATCAAACACGGTCCTGCTCACCAGGGGCCTCTTGATATCTCCTTTTCCTCTTTTCCTTACATTTCTAGAATTAGGATAAGGTCTATGTAGCTCTGAAACCACATAGGTGATGTTGAACACTCGCATGACAAGTGTGTACCTCAAGGCCTGGTGCTGAGTCTAGTTCTAAGTCACCTTTTATCTTCATGGCTGATCCCAAGCTGAACTTTCTTTGGAGGGGGAAGTGAGCATCATACAGTCATCATAATTTCTTAAACCTTTCTTCTCTTCTACTTTGCTGATAAAATTGCCTTGTGCGAGAAGAGGTCATGAAGGGAAGGTGGACATGGAAGGACCTGGACAGGGGAGGCCAGATGGTGGAAATGATGTAAACACAGTATGTATGCATGAAATGCTCCAAGGAAATGAAAATCTTAAACTAAAAAAAATTAATGAACAAAGAAATAAAACAGATTTTTAAAGTATCAGCCAGACGCTGGAGAGATGACTCAGTAATGAAGAACACTTGCTTCTCTTGCAGAGGACCTAGGCTGGATTTCCAGAACATATATGGTGGCTCACAATCTTTCAAAACTCCAGTTACAGTTACTTGTGGCTTCAGTAGCAACCAGGCATGTACATACTACACATATATACATGCTGGCAAAACACTCATAATACAATGTAAAAATAGGCATATTTTGAATGTATAGTATTTTTATTATTTCTTAGAAAATTTTATACAATGTATCTTAATCATATTTACCCCCTGCTCCTCCCCCCAAACTCTTCCCCATCCCCTTCCATGGGCTTCCATGAGCTACATATACGCAATATTTACATGAAAGTTTCAGCCCAGTGTTTGAGCTCTATGTTAAATGTCTGAAAATTTGGTCATATTGTATTGGCTCCGTCCAACCCCATGTCCTGCTTTTAATAAAACATTTTTAGAGTAAAGATTTTTAATTAATAACAATGTAAATGTATTTTAATTAAATTTTCTAATTTAATTAAGATATTTTAATTCATAGTCTTCTGCTTACTCTAAAGCTTCTTTTTATTTCAAAGCTAAATGAGGTTGTAAAATTCAAAGGAAAAAAAAAACAGCTAAAGTATCTTTACCCTTATTTCTAACTAAGATGCATTCTCGTAGTTTTAAAGTAAAATCGTTTTTTGTTTGTTTGTCTTTTAGAATGTGTACTTGGGAGAGGGAAAATCCGTAATTGTCAGTGAAGTAGCACTGGGATATAAAGTGCACTCCATCCAGCACAGGCGTTGTTGGTGACGTTTGCTTTGAAGAGAGAGACAGAAGATGAAATTGGATGGGTAGGGTCTCAGATGGTCTGAGAGGAGCCGAGGTGGGGTAAAAATACAATCAAAATGCGGTGTATGAAATTATCAGAGATTAAATAAACACCATTTAAATCAAAGCAAATAATACTTGCTTTCTGGATTCTTTGTTGCAGTTGGGCCTCGTTTATGTATAATAAAACTTACCTCATTTTAGCACAGCTTCATGAACCTTAGCAAGTAGGCAAAGTTGTGAAACTAACACCAGTCAGCAAAGCGTACCCCCAAAGTGCTAACCCTCCTTGGTTACTCAGCTACTCCTAATACCTCACTTGCTGGAGACCCAGCTTTCTGTGCCTCTCTGTCATTTTCTCAGTGTTGCTAAAGTGAGACCACATTGTGTTCACTTAGCCCAATGCTTTTGGCATTCTTCCCTGTTCTGGGTGCTGTGGTATCAGGAAATGAATACTTTCAGGTTTTCACGATTACAATTTTCTCAACAAACTTGGGAGAATCCTGGATTATTGAATTGAGCTTGCAAAGTTAGTTTAGACTGGAGTCGTTTGTCCCATTCAAAGTATAAAATGATGGGAGTAGAAAGCCCCCTCTCTCCAGATACAATTCATTTATTTTTTCAAAAAAAACAATGATTTGTGAAGTGTTGAAGTTAGTACATTAATTTCTACAGGATTTTGAATAATAGGAGAACTCTGTTCTCTCTCAGAGGTGGCTGTGTACAAATACCCGTTTTCCTAAATTGTGCGGGGAATTTCCCTTAGGTACATTCAGGAGACACCTATCTCTCAGCACAATTCCCCAATGGGGTGTGAAGAAACAACACAGTTATTACCAATCAAATATTAATTATGTAATTTTGACCCATAGCCTTTATGTTTTCATTCAGAGTAATATAAACACATATAGATACTAAAATGCATTAAATAGTCCAAATTGTCTTTTAAGAAATTGCTCATTTCTCCCACTTGCAAGGTCAAGAATCCAAGGCTGAACACCATAGCTAGCCAAGAAACTATCCACTTTATAAAAGTCCTCAAAATTTATGATAGTCAATTGTTTTTACTGATGTTATTATTTTTATATCTTTAAACCCAGTACTAATATCTTTTAAATGATATGACCATTTATATATATAATGTAATTATTGATATGACTAGGTTGAAATTTATCATCTTGTCATGTGTTTTTGTATACTTATGGTAAATACATACCAAATTGATATTTTCTTCATTTTTATCTTTTATAAATAAATAAGAAAAAGTTTGTTATTTTATTTTATCACCATTTAATTCTTTTAGTGGTTTCTATGATTTATAATCTGCCTCTCTCTTTAATTCAGTTCAGCCTAGTTTCAAATAGTAGTGTGTCTTTTTATGAGTTGTGTAAAAACTTTAAAATACTATACTCTCAATTTCATCTTTTACCTTGTTTCTATAACTTTAATTCTGTGTGTGCCCACACATATGTGTGTGTGCTGTAACAGTTTTAGAAAATTTAAAAATTATGAAAGCCATTTACATTTATTTATGCCATTTTCTGTATCACACATTTGTTTATATAGGTGTAAATTTGATTCTGGCATCATCTGTGTTTGGCCTGAGAACTTTTTAATCTCTTGAATGCAATTATATCATTTTCTTTTTCCCTTTCCTCCCTCAAACCTTTTTGATATAACCCCTATTCTCTTTCAAATTCATAGTCTCTGTAGCTTTAATTGTTGTACATGTATGCATTCATGCATGTTTGTATGCATGTATGTATGTATATACATTCTTAAATATATACATGAAACCTGCTCAGTTCATATGAATTGTTTGCACACCATTTCAGAACTGACCACTTAGTAGTGGATAACCAATTTAGAGCTCTTCCCCAAGAGCTATTTAGCTCTCAGCTTTCCTTAGTTGCCTAGAGTTCTTTGTCTATGGTTGAGTCCCCATGAGCTGTTCCCCTACCATGTTAGGCTCTCTATTGGTGCTATCCTTGTTCAGGTCTTGGTTGGTTAATACTTTTTTTTTTATTTAAAAGTTCATTTTATGTAACAACCACAGTTCTCCCTCTCCCTCCTTCAGCTCCCCACACCCAACTTCCTCTCCAACTCCCATCCACTCCTCAGAAAGGGTAAATATAGTGATATTTTGTTTTAGTAAATAAAGCTCACCTAAAGATAAGAGGCAAAACTAAACTGCTAGAGGCCAGTCAGTGGTGTCATAAATCTGTAATCCCAGGATTTGGGAGACAGAAGCAGATGAATCTCTGTGAGTTCAAGGTCTTCCTGGGCTACACAAGATCAAGCCTAAACACATCCAGGTGGTGGTGGCTCACACCTTTAATCCCAGTACTAGGGAGTCATGTGCCTTTAATCCCAGCACTAAAGCACTAAAGGTGAATATAAGATGGGAGGAAACAAAGACTCAGGGCTCAGTCTGCAGCCGTCCAGCCTTGGTAGGGGTAAGACTTTTCTAGTGGCATGGCTATTTTGATTTTCTGATCTTCAGCTTGAACCCCAATATCTGTCTCTGGGTTTTTATTGTGATACAGGTAAATCTTCTCATGGGGAGGCAACAAAGTCTGGCATAACAAGTTGAAGCAGGACTAAGCCCCTCCCCCACTGTGTCAAGGCTAAGTAATGTATACCTCCCACCATCCTGAGTGAGGTAACCCAGACCCAAAAAATTGGACATGCTATGTGAAATTTTCGAGAAATATTCTTTCTTGAAAAGGATAACCAGGCTACAATCCACAACACCTGAGAAGTTTAGGTAACAAGGGGGACCCTAAGAGAGACATGCATGAATGCCCCTGGGAAGAGAAAATAGATAAGATCTCCTGAGTAAATTGGAAGGAGTATGGGGGGGCAGTAAAGGGGATGAGGAATAGAACATGAGGGAATGGGATGGTTGAGTTGGGGGAGGAACAGTGAGGGAGAGTAAGGAAGGAGCTTTCTTGATAAAGGGAATCATTATGGGTTTAAGAAGAAACCTGATGCTAGGGATATTCTCAAGAACCCACAAAGATGACCCCAGCTGAAACGCCAAGCAATAGTAGAGAGGGTGTCTCAACTGGCCTTTCCTTGTCATCAAATTGATGACCACCCTAATTGTCATCATATAACCTTCATCCAGTAACTGAAGAAAGCAGATGCAGGGATCCACAGCGAAGCAGTAGGCCAAGTCCCCGGAGTCTGGTTGAAGAGAGGTAGGAGAGATTATATAAGCAAAGGGGTCAAGATCATGATGAGGAAACCTACAGAGACAGCTACCCCAAGCAAGTGGGAGCTCACTGACTCCAGATTGACAGCTAGGGAACCTGCATAGGACTAAACTAGGCTCTCTGAATGTAGGTGACAGTTGTGTGGCTTAGGCAATCTTTGGGGTCATTGGCAAAGGGACCAGGATTTATCCTTAGTGCATGAACTGGCTTTTTGGAGCCAATTCTGTATGAAGGGATGGACTAGACATTTTTGGTGAATTATTGCCTGTATATATTGTATATCGTCATTATGCTTATTGTATATAGTTTTTCTCATTTTAGTTATAGCCTTTTTATTTTAGACAAAAAGAGGAATGTAGTGATGTTTCATCTGTATTTTAATAAATGAAACTTGCCTAAAGATCAGAGAATAAAACATCCCCACTAGTCAGTTTTACAGACAAGGCATGTCTGCCAGCACACTGCCATGCTCCCCACCATGATGATAATGGGCCGAACCCCTGAACTGTAAGCAAACCACCCCAATCAAATGTTTTCCTTTCAAAGAGTTGCTGTGGTCATGATGTCTCCACACAGCAATACAAACCCTAACTAAGACACCCATCCTAACTTAATATCAAGGCCAATTAAAGAGTACCCAAACAATGATAGCTATCTTGGAAGGAAGAACTCTCATGGTGCCAAACCCCCAGATGAAGACCTGTAGGCAATTAATAGGTGCTGGTCAGGGAAAATAGTTTTCCTCATGAGTGAGACCCCTAATTGGCTATTCAATTCCAAACGTTTTACATACATACATACATACACACATATGTGTATGTTTGTGTGTATGTGTGTGTATTAATGTATGTATCACTAAACAGACTCAGCATGCTGCATTTATGTGTGCATGCATTTATGCATGCGTATAATAATAACAAAAAAGGAGACCATGAATTTGAGAAGCACTGAGGGAAAAGTTATATGAAAGGGGCAAATGAGAAGAAGTGAAAGTGGAGAAATTATGTAATTATATCCTACTAAAATAAATATTCTTAAACGTGTCGAGAATGAGATAAAAGCTCTAAATAGGAAAAGTGTTTAAATAAGAAAATTTACAATGAAAACGTTTAACCAAAATACACAAGAAAACTTAAAGCTCAATAAAAAATTAGCAATTCAATTAAGTTATTGTCTTCTAGAAATGTCAGAGGCTACACCCATGAAATCTCACTAACATGACCGCCTAAATCTAACTCAAACAAAGATGACACCTGAGACATATTAACCTATAAACTCTCCAAAAAAATTTTAGAATGGATTATAAATCAGAAAAGAACACACATCTTGAAAATTTTCCAGAAATAAAACCTATGCATGTTAAATATCCTTTTCCTACTGAAACAAATTTGGATGATCATATTTAAATAGAAACAAACAAACAGAGTGCTGAACCATTCTAAAATTTATTTGTACACCTTGAAACATCTAAATAGAAACTGCAGTCGTAGACTACTTAGATTTTGTAAGTGTCACTAGTTATGAGACACATCCAAGGGGGAAAAAAACAATCATTGTAGCCTTAAATGCTCTTAGTATTAATCAGAAAAGAATGAAAACAAACTCAATATTCAACTCGAGAAATTAACAAAAGCGCCCCACACCACAAAAGCCAGAATTTTGTGAAACACATGGGGGAAGCAATAAAAATTAAGAACAGAAGCTAGCAGACATGTCATGGAATTGGCATTTTCCTTAAATACTAGGTTTTTGAAAAGACCCACGACATAGACAAGACTCTGGAACAGCCAGCAAGTGAGAAGACATGAATACAAGCATAAGTTAAAAATTTTTAAGTCCATTTAATCACATATATGGAGGAAATTCATTAAAAATGTACTGTGGATCTGGGGCTGTAGCTCGATGCATTCCTCTAGCATGTACCTGGACCAGGGTTTGATCCTCTGCACCAAAATATACACACATACACAATATATGCATATATCACACGTACATACATACATGCACACGTGTTACAAAATAACTATGAATCCTGAAATTTTATCTTGACTTAGTATACCTATGGAAAACATAAATAAACCAACAGATCAATATCTTCTCAGACATTAAAGACATGGTAAATATTACAAAATAACTAATTCAAAGACATATGAGCTCTATCAAACCCACAATAAATCAGTAACTGCCCTAGCACACATTTGAACTCACTTAAAAGATGTATTTTACCTTACTTTAAATATCTAGCTGAATATCTTATTTTATTTTGTCTGACTCCTATTAGTACTCAATTTTGCCTTTCTTTCTCTTGGGAAGCAATCTCTATAATGTGTGCTTGAGCCTGATTCTCTTTCTATCAACTCTCATATTTTCATTATCAGTTTCCAATTCATTGAAATTCAAGTTATTTTTACTCTCTACTGATTAAGTTAAACAACAAAAAATTCCTTTCTGAGTTTTAAGTCTGATGTGCTTTACTGGGTTTTTTTTTGTGTTTTTTAAAAAAATAATATGTACTAACAACCTATAGCACTTCCCACTCTCTCCGGCTGCCATTTTATTCCTTTGTAGTACTTCACTGGATTTTTGGTAGTTCGTTATCTCCTGACAAATGCTATATACGGTATATTTTTGACCATTTTTATAGGTTTCATGGGAGTTTATGCTTAGACAAAATTATTATTCTGGCTCATCAAAATGATAAACGTTCATTTCTTCATGTTTTTTTCATTGGTTTCAATGATGCCGCATCTCTTTAACATAGTCCAAGAGTAAGATTCCTGTGTTCTGTTCTCTTTCCATTTGTATCATGGCTTTGGCGCCAGCCTGCCTGGATTCACACTATAATTTTATCGTAGATTAACTTTTTGGTTTCACTTTCCTTGTCTGTAAAGTCCGAGTAGTACAATACTGGTACTTCCTTCATATAAAGTTTTTAAGAAAATTAAATTAATTAATTTACAATAGGGGCTTAGAAAAATGTTGGTTTCATACTAAGCACCATGGGAGTGTAGAAATGTTGACGTGGTTGAAAGGTTCCCTGGATCAACAAATGTTCAGTTGTCCAACTTATCTCTATTTTGGATAGAATAATCTATCATTTTATGTGTCATCTTCTCTTTCTCCTATGGCTTGGCCTCTTGGCTAAAATGATGAATGCTTGAACTATTGAGAAGTCAATATTCTCAGCAACCCAGAGCTTTCTTCTTAACACTTCATGGGGAGAAATCGAGTTCACACAATACAACTGCTGTTTCCTTTCAGTTTTGCTTAGCTGTTTGCTTGGAGCTGTCCACTTTAAATAAATGCAAGAGTAAGATAAGAGAGGTTGTGGGATGAGCATTATGGCCTTCGCAACACCTGGGGCAGGTAGAGATACCTATGATAGAGCTGGTATTTCTGTCTTCTTCTAGGATTCAAAGTCATATTCATGTGTTGTCAGGAGATTGCAACACAATGGTTTTGATTTGATTCTGGTTCCATCCGCCCTCGAGTGAGTGGGTAATTTATAAAACCTTCAGGCATCCATCATTTTGGCTTTTAATACTTTTAAAATCTAACTTTTCTTATTATAGCATGACAAAGTTCTGCTATGTAACTTACTCCTAAAGCTACAAGAAAGAAAAAATTGATTCTATTTATTATTAATATTAATATATACAATATTTCTAACTTTATTATTTCCTTATGAAAATAAGAATTTTTTTCTCCCAATAGTACTTTGCTATCATTATTTCTTCCAAACATCTAACATTTATATTTTTACTTGTGATGCTGCTTCTCAGGCTAATAGTAGAGATTTTTTTTTTTCTGAATTGAAGCACTTCTTCCTAGAAGGAGGAGGAATGCTCTTTAGACCAGGAAACTGAGGAAACTTGCAAGGTTAAAGACTCAAAGAAATTTGGAAGTCACAGGCACTCCCCATGGTTATAAAAACTGTATGATTTCTAGGGAGAGGAAACTTACCAACGATGCTGCCTGAAGCTGTCAGGGAGCCCCCACACCAAGCTTTAGTGAGCTATAACTGATGTTAAGGTGGGGTTTTCTGTGATGTGGCTGCCTTTGAGTTACCCAAGCATCTGTAAGCTACTCCAATAAACCCAGTGGCTCACCGAACTCCACTTGGTTAGAATGGTCTCCTTGGTCTGTCATTAATGTCCTACGAGGGGTGAGTGTATACTCCCAGGAAAAGTTACAAATGGCTAATAAGAAAAAAAGATCTTCCACAATACTCAATAATTGGCTGAAGAAGGCAAATATGCTACGTGTAACTGTCATAAGACACACAATACTTACAATAACCACAAACTAGCATAGCTGTATGTGCCCAATGAGTAAGACTAGTGAATAGTCTTTCTCTTCCTCCAGGAAAACCTTCCTGAACAAGGGATTTCTGAAATTATTTCCCTGTGTCCACCCCCATGGCTTTTTTTTTTACCTCTTTTCATCATCTGTAGACTTTTACATGAGAACTCTCATTGTTCGTGTCCTCGTACCATTTACTACAATTTGCATCTTTGTCACCTTCAGCTTTCACTTAACATTCAGAATATTTGGCAGATTTTTCCTTTGGAAAAGTAAAACCAATGAATGAAAATCAATAAAAAGCAATCGATATGGCTTTTGAAAATGTATGGCATCTACTCACTTTTAAAGTCAAAAAGTTCTCACTTTTAGAACCCCACTATTTTTCCCTAAGTAAAAAGAAACAATGGAGAACAAAAGAATATAATTTCTTCACCCTTGCTTAGCTCATTATAATTTAAACTAATACCATCTGGAAGGATCTTGAGACTCAGACAGGTGCAAGACAATGCAAAACAAAAATCCCTTTCTCTCTCTTGTTGAACTCTGAGCAGTCTTAAACTTGGATCTACTGAATTATTTCTCCAACTCCAGTAGTTGAATCTCTTGCTAATTAAAAAGCAATGGTTCTTAGTTAGCTGGTATTCCAATCATGCAACAGGCGGCTGTTGGCACAAACAAGTCAGGAGTTGCATGGGACAGCAAATTTTGTGTCCTTGCCTCTTCTGAGCTTATTGCTATTGTCTGACATGTTTTCAGAAGAAACACGTTGGAGAGCAGGTGTTGATAGCCTTTCACACTGCAAAATTATCCCAGTTGCATATGCTATGCATATTTTTAAGTAGTCATGAAAAATAGCATTTTGTTTATAAAGATCACTGCACATATGGTCAACAACTGGAATTCACAGAGGCTTCATCAGTGTAAACAGTCATCAAAATAATAAAATTGGCTATTTTGGTCCTCCCAGCTGCATTGTGAATCAGAACAAGCAATTAATCATTTCCACCATCCTCATTAAGAAAAGTGTACTTAAAATTTGAATATTTTAAGATTTATTTTTATTTTTAAAATTGTGTGTGTGCGTACGTCCTCATGCATGACTATGTGCCTAGAAGTTCTGGTGCCCATGCACGTTAGAGACATGGAGCTGCTGTCACAGGTAGTTGTGAGTCATCTGTTGTCTGAGCTGTGGTCAGAGCACGGGACCTCTGCAAGAGCTGTATATACTCTTAACCTTGAGCCATTTCTCCATTTCTAAAACTTGAATTTCTAGGATAATTGTATCTTTCCCAGCACAGCCAACTTTAATGCTTCAACTATGAAACTTCCATTTTAAAGTGAATATGCTCTTCAATATTCTCCTACTCCAAGATTGCTTACCATATTTGAATAGATCATTTGTGTGTTTTTATAGTACTAAATGTATGCTTCTATTGCAATTTAATTTGCACTTTAGCGAAACCAATAAGGAGAGCTGTGTATTTATGTCAGAATTTAGAAATAATGACAGAAATAAAAATTTGGGACAACTGGCAAGAATATAACTACACAAGAGTTTGTCTTTCTGTACGCTCATAGAAGTTTTAAAGAAATAATCAAGAAGGAGAAATGTAATGGCGTAAGCGAATGCAGACGGATTGTAACAAATGCAGACAGCTTTAATGGGGAAATAGACTTACAGAACCACCGTTCCCGCGGAGACCAGGAAAGCAGAGGTAAAGATGAGGAAGCATAGAGAAAATCTCAAGAGGTGTTGGTGTACTGTGAAAGATGCAAGTTGATAAGGAACTCTTCAATGGAAAACACCACTGTAGTAAAGAAAAATATAGTTTCTATCCCCAAATTAAAATAATGGACCTTCCTCTAAAATAAATTTAAAATCCAAACTGACAAATCCCACAACACTGCATCGAAGGTTCAGAGAACACAGTGTAAAGGGCAGGGCAGGAAGACTGTAAGAGCCAGAAGACTGGAAGTCTGCCAAGAGATTGCACCTCCTAGAACTGACAGCATAACATTTCTGTGATACCTCAACAGTATGGAAGCCTAAACAGCGCATGCGAAGTACAACAAGAATAGAGATGCTAACATGGAAGGGTCTCTCAGGACCTCTCACCAACCAAAAGAACTACGGGCAACTAAGAATGCTGAGGGGGGGGGGGGGAGGAATAGTCGGCCCAGGTGAGCCTCCAAGTGTTATCAGAACCAGCTGCTCATCCCTGAAATCATATGCAAACAAGTAACACTAAACAGAAGTGTGTGTGTGTGTGTGTGTGTGTGTGTGTGAGAGAGAGAGAGAGAGAGAGAGAGAGAGAGAGAGAGAGAGAGAGAGTAAAACAACAACAAAAAAGAGGCCATGCATTTGGGAGATAGTGGAATCACAGATGAATCTGAAGGGAAGAAAGCAAAGGGGAGAATGATGAAATTGTCTTTCAATTTCGAAAAAAAAAAGGAAAGAAAAGAACTAATATTTAATTATTTAAAAATTATGAAATAGAAGTTAACAATATCAATCAAAATATAGTCAGCAGATGAACTCAACAGAGCAGTGGAAAGAAATGTAGTCACAGTAGAAATAGTTATATATGAAAGACGATAAAGAACTGACCCAGACCAAAAAACAAAGCAAAACAAAAACAACAAAATACAATAACAAGGGCAACAACCACAAAAACCCACCATAAGACTACAGAGGATGTAAGTGAGAAATATTAGTTGATTATTATTGCTGTTTAAAGAAAATATTATTATTTTTATTCATATATCTGTGTTTCCTTGTGACTGTATGTCATGTTTGGGCAGATGCCCCTGTGTTGGGGACTGCGGACCAGCAGACCCTGAATTTCTTGTAAACAACTTGTTTTCCTCCTGCAGCTGCTCTGAGCACGAGACCCTTATGGCACGGGAATGGGTTCTGATGAGTCTGCAGCTGAAAGATCCCGTGAGCTGGGGCGTGGCCAGAGTCCTATAGAAGCTGCTCCTGAGCACAATAAAGTGGGCATTCTTGACAGAGTGGCCCCATCTGTCTGAATGCCGCTGTCTGTGTTTCTGTTTTTAAATTTTCAGCCTGGTTCCTGTAGTGTGTAGCAAGTAGAGTGCGGAATGGAACCGGTGTAATTTTACACCCATGGAGGCCAGTAGAGGGTTTCAGATTCTCTGGATTTGGTTGTGACCTCTCTGCCATCCCAGCTGAAAACAAACTTAGGTCCTCTGTGAGAGCACCTAGCACTCTTCCTCTCTGGGCATCTCCTCAGAGCTGACTGCTGCTATAATGTATGCTTTTACAACTTTTATTTTTGAGATGTGGTCTCATGTATTCTAGGCTGACCTGGAATTCATAATCTTCCTACTTCACTTTTTGATTAGTTAGGATTCAGTATGATCCATCACATTTGGCAAATGAAAAACAAACTAAAAAGATATAATTAAAAATAGTTATAAACACAAGAGGAAAAATGACAGTCATAGAAAATAAATAAAAAGACTGAAATTACATGTAAACTGATTTTTTGAATAAATTTGAAGATAATGATTTGAAAACCTTGCTAATGTAAGAGAATTTGAATTTATAGATATGGAACCTCAGTGTATGGCAGAGGAAGTAGACTAAGAATATAACAGTAAATAGTACTGGGAAGCCAGCTTTAAAATGATAGCTTAAGATTGCAAACATCAGGCGACAGGAAACATAGAGACTACAAAACAACCATGCCTGCAACATAGTGAAGACTGAGAATGTGGGGCTTAATAGCAAGCAGCTTAGCACCAATACAAATATTCCAGTTTGAACATGAAGGATACAGGAAACACTCTCCCCACCTGCTTCTGAAGAACAATTCCGAAAGATGAATTTGACTCAAACAAGAAATAATTTCAGACAGGGACCAAGCACTGGGAAGAACATTTACTCTTCATTGTGTGCTGTGACCTAAGACATTAGTATCCCACAAATGCCAAGACGTTCCCCAAAGGAGGAAATGAACAAGCAGTAGGAAAAACTGGTGTTGCTTACCACTAGTCCCAGCACATGGGAGGCAGACTGGGGTATAACTAGGTGAGTCCTGCCTAATCTTTACAGTGAGTTCCAGGCCAGCCAAGCACACACAGCGAGACCCTACCTAAAACATGTCATAATGGAGTAAATTCGTTGGATTTTCTGAGGTGCAGACAATGTAATTCAAAGCTGGGCAGATTATGTATTAAAAATAAAAGCACAAGTACATTTGGTACTAAAGGTAAAAAGGATATATACTGTTGACCCTGTATAGACCAGAGCAGGTAAAAGTGAGATGTGAGAAATTCTCCAAGATTCTGTTAAAGTAAAACAAGAACACAGACAGGAAAGTGGCAGAATTATTGATAATAGTTACCGTTGCGTTAGTGGTTTTAGAAAACTCTGCTGGGGAATTTAGCATACATTAAAATATTTAGTTGTAAAAAAAAATAGCTATCCACCAGGAAGAAAGAGGTTCTCAGATCTTTCAGAACTGTGGTGTTAGAGTCTCGTGTGGCACACACTACGGAAAATTGAAAGAAAATTAAAATGTTGGCCTGCCAATCTCCCCAAGACAGAGTAGAATCCTTCTGCACCTCCTCCTGCTGTGAGTTCTTGACATTCCTTGACTTTCAGCGGCATCACTACAACCGCCACCTCTGTCATCATGTGATGTTTTCCCTGTGTGTCTGTATCTTTTTATAGGGGTATGACTCATGTTGGATGTGAATCTATCCTAATGACTTCATCTTAAATTCACTATATATGCAAAGAAACTATGTTCAAAGAAAGTAACATTTTTAGTTTCCGGGGGTTAGGGTATCAACACAGAATTTGGAAATTATAATTTAGTCTAGAACGTGGCTTACCTCCTGGGCTGTATCAACTGACTTAGCACTTGATGTGTGTTTATTAGTCTGTTGGATAAGGGTATATATTCCCTCTCTTGCCAGAGCTGTTCATTCTCATGCTTTTTAGCCTCATGTATTTTTCAGGGATCTTGTTTCCTTGATAGTCCACATTCTTCCATACTGTTTCAATATGTGGATGACATCATTTTACTCAGACTGTGTGTATCAGACTGTAGTTTGAACTTTGAGTTTCCCCAAAGGCTCATGTATTAACAGCTCAGAGAGTAAATTGACGCTATGGGAAACGGGTGAACAGTTTTAGAACTGTGGCTTGGTGGAAGTCCTTTGGTTATTGAGGGAATACCATCAGTGTGGTTTGTAGGACCAAGTTCATCCTTATCTTTCTTCCCTGGATGATGATTGGACACTCCACTTCCTTTGAAATGTTATGTCACCATAGGAACCTAACAATGGGGCCCATTGACCATGCAATAAAATTTCCAATACTTGAAAGTAGTTAAAGTAGTGACTGAATGTGTTGTGGTCAGGAAAAATAAAGATGAAAGGAAATTATCCCAGTGAATAGACCTAGGAACACCTTCCAGCATGCAGTGCACATGAAGAAAAGAAAACACATGTGTCTAGAAGCTATATAAAAGCTATAATTCTATAAATTGACCATTTCAGGCATTTTGTACCTATGAAAATATGATGACAACATATAAGAAGGAGCAGGTGTTCACATTGTTCTGCAATCCATGTATTCAAGAGGGTAAGACATAAACCCTACAAAGATTCAGCAACTGCCAGGTCAATGGATTACATATTATGTAATCATAACTGTGCAAGACTTCTCAGTCAAATAAATAAAGTTGTTGTGACTCACATTTTATGTCATTAAAAATGAAGTAAAATCTTTGTACGTATATTATCTTTTCTTTAAGTATGCATTGCTTGAAATTGCTCCTCATTCAATTTAAAATATGACTAGGTTTCTCCCCAAAGAAGAAAATACAAATTTATGAGAAATTATTCATAATCCTTAGCTATCACATAGGTAAAAATCAAAATGACACAGATTTCCTCTCAGTCAGAATATCTGTCATCAAGAACATAAATGCCAGTAAATTCTGAAGTGTATCTGAAGGAAAATGATCACTTACACATTGTTGCTAGGAATATACACAGGTATAACCACTGTGAAAACCAGCATGGATCTTCCTCAAAAAAAAAAAAATAGGAGAATATGACCAAACTCAAATGATAAGCAGATGTGAAAATGTCTTTATGAAAACTCATTACGTTTATTCTAATTGAACAAGATTTTAATAATTAAGAAAAGTGAGTTGTAAAGATATTACTTGGATGCAGACACAAAGAAAACATGGCAGCAGGACTCAGCTGCAATGGGGTTCCTCACTACTTAGGTTTTAGTATTGAGCAAATTTAGTAAGGCGAATGCTTCTAGCCTTTAAATATTGTCTATGCACATGACTAAAGTGGAGTAGTTACTACAGGCTGCCAATAGTCCATGTACAAGTAGAAGGGAATATGCTATTCCTTCTGCCTACAGCCATACCTTTCTTTCATTATTATTCTTCATGACTATGATACACTGAGTTGCCATCGGCAGCCTTAACCAACACCAAAATCTCCCATGAACTCACTTCTCTCCTTGCTGTGGTCAAAGTTTTGACAAGAAGCAGCAAGGCAGGAAAGGTTTATTTTGGCTTATGAGAAGATAAGTCCATTATAATGGGAATCCACTCATGGCTCATGACTGTGGAAGCAGGTGTATGAGACTGCTTGCTCACATCTTGGTAGAGCAGGCAATTGAAACAGTGGGATGGTCTGATGTGTTTTTCCCTTATTTCCATTTATTTAAACCATGACCCAAATTCAAGAAATGATGCTACCAAAAATTAGAATATGTCTTTCCTCCTCAGTTAAACATGACTGGAAATGTTTTCATTCCAAGCCCAGTCAAGCTGACCATGAAGATAAACCATTCATGAACCAGGTTTCTTTCCTGCTTCATGAACAGGTCACAGAACAAATCCCATGAGTCCTATCGGTAATACAGGATGAGGTTTAGGTACTCCAGATACAGGTGATAGGGGAATCTGTGTCAGTTGTTCTTGTACTTAACCTCAAGTCCTCAAACCTGATCCCCAAAATACTTTTCCATTGTATCCTGGTTTTCTGCTTCAGCAACAAAATTATGAGTCAGTAGATTTGATGATAACTAGTTTATGGCATTCAATTATATTCCCTTTATCACTTTATCAGTCACTCAATCTCCTATAATAAATAGTTTGTAGATGTCAAAAGGAAGTTAGATAAATGAGAACAGAATTTAGCATGGTGGTTTGGACTGCAAACATGAATTTATAAGCGGTTACCAAATAGATAGTTGCAAAGCCACATCATTGAATGAGATCACCGAACCAGCTAAACACTCCGCAGTCTGAAGGAACATCTGTGGAATAAAATAAGATCGCAGCCTCTTCAAAATGAAACTATGCTTTTGAAACTAACCTGAATCATCTGTAAATTTCTTTATAAGCGTGATCATCCCCTGTGCATTTGGTCCAAGAGACTACTAATAGAAGGGGAGCAGACAGCGATCAATGATCTGCAGATTCTCAGAGCTCACTGACATTTTAAGCATACGTGCTCATATGAATGAGTTCACTTAAATTTTAATTGGCTGTTTTCAAACAGTGCTGTTATTTGAAAACCACAGGACCAGGAGATTGATCCTGGGAAGAAAATGAACATCCTTTGTGAGCCAAAACCTATTAAAAACACAATGCTGTGGGGCCTTTATATTTACTGTACCACTGGGCTTTCCTGCCTACCTAGGTTAAGTCTCCAGAAGTTAACCATATTATTCCAAACTATATACTCCATAAGGGAATTGTAACCTTAAGTAACAACCAAAATATTTCCCCAGTATCTATGGGTATTCAATGGGTTTCTGCAAAATGGTATTAAGTGTGGTCTGTTCTCAGTATTTCTCACTTTTAAGAATCAAGGCAAGGCACTTTTTTTTTGGTTATCTATTAAAGTGAATATAAACTCACTTGAAAACATAAACAGATAAAACCACGTTAGCAAAGTCTGCATGTATAACTCATGATAAGATTTTGGGCACATGTTTCCAGCCTCAAAGCTTAAAAGAATTCTTAGGCAATATAGAATATCAGTATTTCATTATAGTGAAATACATAGAAATTGGTCACATGGACACGAATTATAAGAATATTCTGCATTCAATATACTTTTCTCAGATTCTTAAGGTATGTGAAACAGACAGCATGTTTCTCTAATCCCAGCACTGCGCAGGGGAAACAGCTCTTTCTAGGGCTTGCTTGTTAGTCAGTATAGCCAAACTGCTGAGCTCCAGGGTCAGTGGGAAACCCTGTTGCAAAAAGAAAGGTGGAGAATGACTGTGGATAAAACTGGATCCTGATCTTTGGCCTACACACATGTACACACACACACACACAAACACATGCACACACATGCACACATACAAACACATGCATACACACACGCACACACTCAAGCCATTCAATTTAAATATATTACAGGAACAGAGAAGTTTCTTGAAGCAGAGGGAAATTAACAAAGGATCCACAGCTGGACAATTTGCAGGAGTGAGAGACTTTGGAGTACTCTGTCCTAAATGGGATGTCCTTATCCAATCTCTCCCCTTAAGGCTCAGAAATCTATGTGGAAGTGGAGGCAGAAAGTTGGCAAGAGTCAGAGGGGGTGGATGGCTCTGAAGAAACTGTTTCCTGGATAAAACAGGACTGCTACCCACATGAGCTCACAAAGACTGTGCCAGCATGCACCAGACCTGCATAGATTTAAATCAGGAATAACCCCAGCACTGAGAAGGGGAGATGGACACAAAGTCCCACCCCTAACTAACAGCCTGTTTTCAATTAGTTATCTGGTGGAAAGGGGAAAATGAGTTTTGTCCAGTGTTGCATCACAAGTATATGGACCACACTCAAGCCCCATGGCTAGGGGTAGCTTTAGGCATGTTTATTTTGCTTTGTTTTGATGTTTTATTTTATTGATTTCTTTTTTCAGTTTGTTTTCATTTTTGGTTTTAGTCTTTTTTGGGGGGGTTGGTTTTTAATATACATAGCATAGAGCATGATGTTGAGTGTGTAGGGAGGTTAGGAAGAGCTGGGAGGAGTTGAAGAATGGGAAAGAGTATGATTAAAATGTATAAAAGAATTTATAGTCTTATAGGTAACCCAGGTTTTTACTCATTGGATATCTTAGAATACTTTCATTGCTTGAAGACTAGAACTTAAGGTTACGGCTCAGCAAATAATCTAAACAATATTTTTCTAACCTGTTCAAAAGCTTATATTAACATAAACTCTATCCGTATTCCTTACTGCAGTCCTTCCAAATATTCCACAAATGCAGACAGTCAGGCCATTATCATGAAAAATATCTTAACCATGCAGAAAAGCCGAGTTTTAGAGGTCACAGCAGAGCATCTCCTGATAAATCTTGTGAAAGAAATTGACTATCAGGGGTTGGGGATTTAGCCCCATGACAGCGAGCACTTGCCTAGCAAACTCAAGGTCCTGGATTTGCTCCTCAGCTCTGAAGGGAAGAAAAGAAATTGACTGCCAAGACAATTTGGACATTACTTAGTAAACATTCAAGAACTTCTTTCCGCCATTCATGTCAAGTTCTCTATGAATGTATGTATGATAAAAAGTAAAGCCTAAAAGCCAAGAGTTCAGGTTCAAAACATGTTTTTGAGAATTCCAATTGGCAGGTCAGGAACTGTACTCTAAGGTGTGATTGGATAATTTATTGAACATATCTGCCCATCCAGGTAGCGTAGGATAATTCTTGAGTGAGATAAGGTGTGTTTGCTCTACAAGAAAACACAAAACCTCATTGTGTAAGAAAAACATGCCTAACAAAGGATTAGAAAATGATAGCATATTGGTGTCTAGGCAATGTCCCCACGAATATTTGTATAAAGCTTTCATATTCAACTGAAAGACTTGATGTAATATCCTGTCGTGGTTGAGGTAGGCTTCTCAACCAGGTAGCTCAGATGGAGGTGACAGGTGGATGTCTAGGTGAGTTTTCTCAAGATACCTCTGCACTGTTGTGTGATTCAATTCTCCAGTGGGGAATGCGAGGGAAGCATTGTTTTACATAACGATGGTGTTTTACAACACAAGTGGACTTCTGTGTTGTGGGTCCACTTAGTCATGTAGAGTTTAGTCTAGAGGCTGGAATCCTGAAGGCCAGACCTTCTCAGACTGGACCCACACTGTAAGTTTTCTTGGTCCCCAGGATGGCATCTTTTGAACAATGACTGTAACATCATGCCTGGGTCCTCATCTTGTGGACAAACCTTATATTTTCTGCATCTTTGAGCATAGGAACCAATTAGCTGTTTTAAAAACTGCTGTCCTGAACATATACATCTTATATTTTTGTTCCTCTGGAGATTTCCATATTCTCTGCCTCATGGCTTTTGGGCTACCTTACATAACAACAGACTGGGTAATTTAAGCAACAGAAACATCTTTCCCACAGTTCTCGAGGCCAGAAGTCCAATATTCAGACACTGACAGGGCTGCTTTCTATGAAGCCTTGTTTGCTGGAGAGCAGACAGCTGTAGTCGCACTCCTTTTCTGTGCATAGGAAGGAGAGAGAGAAAGTAGTATTTCATTTTCAAAAAATAAAGACCATAACTTTATTGAGTTGAAGCTTCATGCTTATGAATTAATTTATTCCTTGTTAGCCTCTTAAAGACAGTCTCCAAACAGTCACAGCAAGGCTCGGGAAACAGTTCAATGCCTAATTAATAGCAGGTGGAAATGGCTTCTATGTTTCTCATTATTCAGAAAGGCACAAGGGGAGAAACAATCTTACAAGGAACTATACAGATTTGGGAGGGAATAGTATGCTTCCTGTGGCTATTTAGAGACGTGTGTGTTCAGGATGCTCCTTTAGGTATTTTACACAGGAATGAAAAAGAAAAGGGAACTTCAGGAGCTATGACCCATGTCAATGAAAACACATGAAGAACGCACATCTCAGCAGCATACTTTCTCATAAGATAATTAACTCCCAGCAAGTCATGAACAAGCGTTATCCCAGTTTGATTTCTCTCCAAAGCCTCTCTTGTTCTGCCTGAACCCCCAGTTACTTGTAGCTGGGTGGAAGGGCAGATAATTGATAATGGAGTTATCAACGCAATCAGGGAAAACAAGGAAGAAAATAGACCTAGCACCTATGAATGGAAATTTGTCACTTAAAAGCTTTTTTGAATGAATGACTTGCCTACTTCTACCAGAAAGCCCAATTTCACATTATTTTCTTTTAAAATTCATTTAATTTCTTGAGAATGTTATACATGAGTATTTTATTTACATTATTTTCCTTTCTCTCTAACCAATATGAAACCCCTCCCTGTCCCTAATATTCATAGTCTCCTCTTCTTTATGTGTTTGTGTGTGGGAGGTGTGTATCCCACTGAGTGAGTCCATTTAGTGTAGATCCTATGTATATGTGTTTAGGACTGACAATTTGAGATTGGATAGCCTATTGGATGTACACACACATATTAATAAGCTGAAATCATAAAATTAACTCCCTTTAAATTATGTTTCAGGATCTCGCCTACTTGAAAATGGTTTTAGTATTCCTGAGGTTAAGTTGATTATAGATAAAAATGCAAGTGAATTTAAATTTGTGTTGCTTAAAAAGCAATAACTATTTTCCCATTGGTCACATTTTCTGAAGGCAAGAACACTGCTGTTTTATTGTGTAACTGTGACAAGAACAAGTAAATGTATTTTTAGGCTGACCAGATTATCTTTACACTTTTATTTTAAACAGAACTCAGGGGTTGCCAGTAGAACTTAAATTTATTTATACATAAATATACAATAGGCAATATACAAATATTTTAACATTTGATTGGAAATTTTATGATCAAAGCACTAGTCTTCACTGTAAAAAATAATGAATATCTGAAATTTCCCCCTCAAATATTCCAGAATGGAAGAGGATCAAATAACTTGCTGGTCCCAAGAAGGGCACAGTCAACACTGCCAAATTTAGATGTGTTACAGAAGGTCACAGTCAATAATACCCCTCAGATGTATTCTAGAGAAAAAAAATACAAGAAAACACAGTGAATGCATGCACACACACAAAACACCCACCCACACAACAATGTACAAAAATACAAAGAATAATTAATTACATCCTAGAGATTAGTTAGAAGCAAAGATCACCACAGAGTAAATCTGTGGTCAAGATAAAAATATCTAAAGTTAATGAAAATTTTTCATTCTTTCATAAATATAAAGTGGCTTAATTCAGATCTCTCCCCTACTATATTTCCAATATCTTAATTCTATTTTAATAAATAATACAAACTAGAATTTGTACTGTCTATTATTTACGTCATGCCCACATATTTGACTGTATCTTTATAAAAATAATCTGGAGGCAATTGCTTACAATATTGTTTTAATTAAATGAGTTATATTATTAATTCCTGCTTCAGTACCAACTGTAATTTTGAGGCACAGATTGACAGGGAAAATAAAAACATCACCCACATTTCTCTTGTCCCCTGCTGTTTCTGGGCTCAGATCCATTTGTTACTTTGTGTCTGTTCTGTCTCCGGAAACTTATATCATGCCCTGCCCCATCCTAAGACCTTGCTCCAGAAACTGCCTCCCTTTCATGCTCTCCAAGTCTCTCTAATCATAGACTCAGGCTCTGAACCACAACTTATTTCTGCCCAGTTCCTTGGAACACATTTTGTGTTTAAATTACATGAACTTAATTACACTACACAATATCTAGATTACTCTTCTTTTAAATGCCACACTTAAATATACAGGAACAGACATTTGCATGTTTAGGCTTAGTGTAGATAGGGCTTAAATTTAAGCAGATGAAACAATGAGAACTAAAGGGCACTGTGTAAGTGCCATCTATCCCATATTCAGTACTCTGACAATTTCCAAAACTACATTAGAAAAACTACAGTCTGAAGATTTCCTAGAGGAAAGAGCTCTCTAGTGGCTTGATTGCTTTGCTTTTCTGATTTTCAGGTTGAATTCCCAGTGCCTGTTTCTGAGTTTTTATTATTCACGCTATTTTGGTGAACAATGTTTAGGATATGAATTCACACACACAAAAAGCCATTTACCTGTGCCTTTATAGACACCGACATGGGCCAGAGCTGCACATAAGGCTCCAGCCCCACCCGGCTAGACTTTCTTTTCTTTTTTCCCCAAGCCTCTGAGCCAGTTCAAGATTTTCATGCCTTGGCCTCTTTGAAACAGTCTCCAGCTGCCACACAAACTGCAGAAGTACCTGGGCTTGAAATGCCACAGGACCCAGTGGTCCTAGGCTGGCTGGTTCTGTCTTCAAGCAGCCCCCTTCCACACATGTGTTTTCTGAATAATCCCCTGTGCATTTTCTCTGATAGCCAGCTCCCCCACTCCACCATGGGTTGTGGGCTCTCCCTGAATCCCCTTCTCAGGCTGCTGCCAACCTAGGTAGCTGTCTTAAAATCCAGTCAGGCCTTTACTGTCTACACAGCAGCAATAAGCCTCATATCTTTATCAACATCATTGACTTGCTAGGACAATTGGGAATTCTTACAGGGAGGAATTAGTTAAAAGAGAGAGATTTTTCCCACATTAAAAAAATGGTGAACACATTACAATGGAGGGATTTGTGTCTCTGTATGATAATGTGCTGAGAAGTTTAAAAAAATGGAGCAATTAAATGAGATGATATCCAAATTAGGTGGAATTTATGCAATGTCAATTGTAAACATTATCAACATTATCATCTTTGTTTCATCACTAAAAATTCAGTGTATATATATACATATATATATAACGGCCTATTATAGCTATTGTTTTAAAATATTATTTCTTCATTCTACCTATACAAAAAAAGACAGAGAAAAATTTTCCTTCACAGTGAATACTTACAGTTATTCTCTGCCTGCTAAGAGAGATATCAATGGAAGGTTCTCCCACAGGGAATAATAATTAGCTTGACCATGTACAATATTTTGTAAGTCAGCCAATGGAAATTATATATAAGCAATTTCCTGAATCCATAGTTTACCATTACAAGGATTACATTTTACCCTTTGATTCAAATGTAGATACTTTAGAAAGAATGATTGAAGAAGTAAAGATTGCAAATTTCTCCTATAAAAAAGTAAACAAAGGGGAGATTCTATTAATTATTTAGACTATAAAATAGGTTTGTAAAAAATTAGACCCCAACAAGTACAAGCTAGGAGAGCTCCATTACAGACTCTTAATGAATCCCAAAGTTTGCTAGGAGACATTTCCCAATTATGGCACCCTATTGGCATAGGTTCTGATGACCTGTTAGCTTAAACAAAACCTTAGATGATAAGGACATAAATAGTCCCAGGGAATCTGTTGAAGCTGAGAGAAAATTGACTTTGATTGAGGAGAAATTACAGAAGGCATCTAAATCTTAACTGCATTCTGATCATATTACTGCCCAAACAGTGTCCTACAGGAAATTTAATGCAGAGGGAAGATATTATCTTAGGATGGATCCTTTAACCACATCAACTGAGGAAAAAAATTAAAACTTTAAAAACTTTTGTGGAAAAGGTCTCTGAGTTAATTCTAAAAGGAATATGGAGACTTCATCAGTTAGCAGTAGTGGACTCAGCAGAAATTACAGTACGTTTTAATAGTGATGAAATTGGCCAATTATGGGCAGAAACTGAATGCTGGTAAAGAGCTCATAGCAATTTTTTGGGAGAGATTAATAACAACTACCACAAAATCAATTTATAAAAATAAATAACTGGATCCTTCCTTGCATTGTGTAAAGGACACACCAATAAATAGAGCTCCTGCATTTCATACTGGTGCAAATAAATAAGGAAAGGTAGGTTAAAAATCAGAAAATCTAAGTAAAATGGATCAAAGCCCTTAAGATTCTGTCCAATAGTCAGAATTATATGCTATTCTCATAGTATTAAAGAGCCTCTCAACATAGTTACAGATTTGTAATATGCAGGAGTTGTTTTGCATATTGAAACTGCTGAATTTAAATTATATGATACATTTTTACAGTTCCAAGACACAATGAGGAATAGGAATCATCCCATATACATAACACACAGATTCCGTACAGGTCTACCAGTCCTCTAGCATAAGGTAATGCAGAAATTGATCAATTATTCATTGGAAATGTGCTAAGAACATCACGATTTCATAAAAAGTCATGTCAATAGCAAAGGTTTAAAAAAAGATTTTTCTATCTTGTGGCAATAAACCAAGAAAATTATAAGGAAATATCTTACTTGTTCTTTATACCACCATACTCAAGGGAATGAAATCTGGCAGACGGATGTGTTCCATTTTATAAAATTTGGTAAATATATATATATATATATATATATATATATATATATATATATATATCACATCATTTATACCTATTCAGGTTTTCAATGGGCAAATGTTTTTACTTTGGAAAAGGTTGATTCAGTAATCACATATTTGATAGAAGTTATGGCCATCAATGGAATACCTGTATAAAGATAAACAATGCTCCATATGTATCTAAGAAAATGAAACAGTTTTTTGATCATTATTATATAAAGCATATTACAGGTATACCACCCAATCCTACAAGACAGGCAGTTACAGAAAGATCAAATCAAACTTTAAAGTGTATATTAAATAAACGGAAGTGATGATAAAGACCCCTAGAAATAGACTGCATAATGTTTTATTAACTTTGAATTTTATAAATGCTAATGAGAAAGGAACAACAGCTATGGAGAGACATTGGATAATAGAACAAAAGTACAGAATTAAATCAACTGGTATACTTTAAAAGATGCACTGTCCTCAGGGTGGACCAGGACATGTGTTGCATTGCAGAAGGGGTTTTGCTTTTGTTTCCAAGGGAGAATAAAAGCTATGTATACCATCGAAATTAATAAAGATTTAATTTGAACACAAGATTAGAAGAGATCAAACTGGATGGTGGTTTAGTCTAAACTAACCTATAAAAATAACAAATGCTTTTAATTTGATCATATATAATGTGCAAAAAGAGAATCTCTTCAAAATTAGGCTTGGGGAAGGGTTTTGTTTTTGTCTTTTCAGAGAATAAGATATCCTACTAAGAATCTGAAGACTATCAGACAAATAAGATATCTTAAGACAAAGGATAAAACATCCGGAAAAAAAATGTCGCAAGAGAAAGAATAAATTGGCCTATTTGGTATATCACATTTTCAAAAAGGTAAAATTTCATAAATCTTCCCAAATGTTTGTTTCTGCTGTTCTCTACAGACATACAATGAAATAGTTTTTTGTAGTCCCAGTCTAATTAAAAATCAAAATTGTTTTTGGAGTTGGAGCATGGTTCTCTCCTTCTCTAAACCAAAAAATGCTTATTAAAGTGAAATCCAAAATTTCTCTCTTATGTCAGAAGAGCCACCTGATATGGGGCAGAAAAAATTAAGGACTATTTTATTGCTACTAATTTCATAATTCTTTGGTTTAATATCAACTCTTAACAGCTTTTCTTATGGTATAAATTTTATGAGATTAGAATAGATAGATAGATGATAGATATAGATTTAATTTTAAGCTTTTTGTCATGACAGTAATGGTTATATTGAGTACTAAATAATTCTAGAAAAAAGGCTTCATCTATCTTCCTGTACATGGTTTCGGGTTTGAGTCTCTATCAGTTTCCCTCAGTGAACCATGAGCATGCCTAGCAGCGACCTTTGAAGTCTCTAAGAGGAGGATGGGGCTCCACAACAACAATTCCTCCATGACTGTGGTAACAGCACTAGACTCAAAAACACCACCTAAAGGTGGACTTTGAACTGTAAACTGCTCAGGACAGTTTCGAAGTGATCAGCTGAGATGATCCAGCCTCACAGGCTATGGTAGCCAGGACTTGAGACAAGTCCTGCACCTTCCCATTACACAGAGACCAGTAAATAAATGATACAGCCACCTCTCCCAGGACTTACCAATTAACCCAGTTTTTTTCTTTTCAGGATCCCCTAAAGATACTTTCACGCCCCCAGAGAGCAGGAAGTAAATTTAAGAATGTAACACCCACATTCCCAAGAGGTAGAGTGGGTGGTTTTTGGTCATTGGATGGGTTATGATATTGTCACTGTTTAGGGCGGCTGGTTACAAGGTGGTTATGGTCAAGAGGAAAGTTGAACAAGGAAGATTTCACCCTCCCCAGCATAGCTGCCTATCCTGTGATACTGCACAGTGGCCAAATTTAATTTCAAAATGTGAGCATAGAATTACCATGCAACTCGGAATTCCACTCTAAGTTATGTATACAAAAAAACTGAAAATGACAGCTCAAATAAATATTCAAATGAATGGTCATATTACTACTGTGAACAGTACTAAAATATAGAAATATCCTAAAAGTTCAAAAACAGGTGAGTGGATAAAAATTGTATTACATGTGTAAAGTAGAAGGGATTCCAGCCAAGAAAAATAATAAAATGATGGCTTATGCTCCAAGACATATAAGTCTAAGAGCAGTACCAACAACAAAAATGCTTTATAAAAGAACTTATACAAAATATCACCTGTTATAGGGTTAGCTTCATATAAAATATCCAACTGGGTAGCTGATTGGCAATATTCAGAACTGGGGGACATAAAAGTAACTGAACACCTATGGGATTATGTTGGGTTAATTTTTATTTAGTTTCCTTGTTAGTATAATAGAATATGACAGCTCGGGGAGCTGCAGAATGAACCTCATTTAGCTCATGATTCTGAAGACCAGGAAATGGAAAAGCATTGCATGGTACCCGGTGGTGTTTCCCTGTTGCATGATAAAATGACCAAGGTCATTATACAATAACACCCAGGAAGCTAGCCAGAAAAAAAAATAGCTTTTGTACTGGAACAACTCGTAGTATAACCCCGTCACTTATTATTCATTAATCATTGGATGGATTAATCCTCATTCTCATGAGGCAATCATTCCTTAATTAATTCATCTCACCATAATACTGGAGCAGTGATCAAATTTCAAAATGTGTTTCAGAAGGGGATAAATCTTTCTGAAAATATAGCAGATGACATAAATCGTTTAGAAATGGTTAGAAGTGGCAATACACACATTTGATTCTGCTAAATGCCACTAAATCATTTTAAAAAAATTTAACATTCTGATGTAACAAATCCACTTGAAGACTGGCTACTTACCCATCCCCCAGGTCATTTACTGATATTCTAATTCCCAATGCGATTGTACAGGAAGAGGAAGGCCATTTGGAAAGTATTTAGGTTTAGTTGAATTCATTAGGTGGGAGACCATGTGAATGAGTGCTTAGAAAACTACGAAGAGACATCAGAACCATATCAAAACACAGGAGGATGGCTAACAATTGCAAACTAGGAAGGGTCTTCCCAGAGCCTCTCTACACTCCACCCCCACCTCCAGCTTCCCATGGCTGCAACTGGGAGAAGCAAATCTCTGCTTAGACCACCTTACAAACCATCAACAAAGCACCCCAATTAAAAAAATAAATAAAAATAAAAGAACTTTTTTATATATTTATTTTTGTTTTTGTTTTTACATCCCAACCAAAGTCCCCCACTCAGTACCACCCCACACAAGTTGATATACTTAGGCTGGTTGATAGCCGTAACAGGCCTACTTGCTCTGAAGAGAAAAAGAAGAGGAAGAGGAGGAGGAGGAGAAGAAGAAGAAATTTTTTTATTCTACTTTCACGATGTGCATAGAAAATTTTCTTCTCTTTCCTGTCTTTTAACTTCATATATCCATTCCCTTCAAAATCAGCATCAAAGGATAAGATTAACACATTACATACTCTCTCCTTGCTTGTTTTGTGACACATTTTCTTGTGAATTTGGATTGATTTAGTCTTAATGGGAGAGCTATTCCTAATATTCAAATTAAGACCCTTTTTTCACAGAAATGTAGTCTATTTAATTTATTCCCTGGAAAAACTTTTCCATATCCCTCCTGTATCTTTCCACAGGCTTGTTTAGAAATAAAATGTTTGCTTAATTTTTAGAAAATACTGTTAAGAAAATATACGTGGTATTTTTGAACTTAAAATATTGCCCACCAGAGGGCTCTCATTTTTCTTCTATTTTTCATTTTAGAAAAATGAAATGTATATTGCAATATATTGTAACATATATATCATTGAGAAACCAAATATATTTTCTAAGTATATGCAGAAACTCTATAAATTTTAACATGATTACAATTAAGTATAAACATGTTTATTGTTGATAACTAAACACACTTAAATAAGCCTATGAAGACTGAAGAACTAATAAATATACTTCAGGTATGATGTAATGCTGTGTTGTTCTGTGTTCTTTTTTCTCCATACAGCTATTTGTGAGAGGGAATTGTATGCTACATTTTTATGGTTTGAACAAACAGAAAACAACAAAAATGCTGTTTTTTAAGAGTCATAGAGTATAAACCCCTAAATAAATTACATACACAATAATTTTATATATTAATTTCCATAATATGGAAGGAAATTCTCTAAATTATGTTTAGAATTGGCATCTGAATTATTAAATTAGTGAAGTGAGTTTATGCTTTAAAATAGTTTTAATGCATGCAGAATGTATTAAGCCCATGTAAACTGCTGAGTTATAGTTACATTATTTGTAAAGCTCAGACTGCTGTCTTGAGGATAAATAACAATGATACAATGTAAACCTTTGAGCATCAATACCAGTTAAGCAATGTAACCACTAAAAGAAAGTTTTCCAGTCTGAGTGAAGGCTGGGAATGAAGTGTATTTTGAAGAAGCCTCTTGGGGAATTCTCATTCTCACTCACATTGCTGACGAAGAGCTAGCTGTACAGCGAAAAACAAACAAAACAGCCAAATCAAGACAGTTTTCTAGAATAGAGTATTGAAATGTCCATTAGACTACAGTTCTTAAATGTTTTCTCCAGTCATGACTCTCGGGTATAGAACTAAAGAAAATACGTATACAGATTGAATATTTTCTGATAATAAATCATGAAGAAATGTATTCTAGGACAATTCCTTGGCATATATGCACATATGTAATTCCATCCTCTGTTAAACATCAGGGAAAATGTGAATTCCAGTAAGATGGATGTGCTCGCTGCCTTCAACTTGAGGAAGTCAAACTTATCTGAATATTTGAACTGTGAGCTATGGAGGGCATCTTCAATGATTTTCAAAGTTGGTAAAACATTGATATTTAAAATCAACAATGCTGAGAACACTGTCTTATATGTTTAGTACAAAACAGCACAAGAATGTTAACAACCACTTCAGAAATTATTGGACATTCTGTCCTGATTTCAAGAAAAAAAATCATTTAATGACTTTTTTTAGTGAAACTTGGAGAAATTTTAAATTGAGAATCTCACATAATACAGTTAAAACTAAATGAATCTGGTACATACTGAAGAATGGTGGTAGGAAAATATATATTTTCTGTAGTGAACTATTGTACTTTTGTAAGGTAGGAACATCTTGTGTGTATAGTAAAGATACTCTAATTCACAACCTACTAAGCTGAGCTGACGTGCCTTAAAAGCAGTGTGTGTAGGTATCTCCTGGCATAAGACACAGGCGTAGAGTGTGCCAGTCTGCCGAAAGTTCAGAGCCAAGGTTGCAGAGAAGTCTTGCTGCGCGACATGGGTGAGCACTGTCATCCAAGTGTGGTCATTGCACATTCAGAAACCATTTAATGTCACCAAATTGTTCACGGTCCCCACATTCAGTTATGAGACTCTTAATTGTGGTTCAAACCCACATTTTTGCAAGATGAGCATTGGTTGAACCAGATATAACAAGAGCAGTCTAAGTAATTGGAAGCCATAGAGGTAAAGAAGGAAAGAAATTAATGACTGTTAGTGGTGAGAGTCCAGTCAAGTGCCACCACCAACACACGGTGTGGACTTCAAACTATTGATGAATGGAAAAGGGTTTATGCTTTGAGGACCATCAGTATTAATTCTCTCTGTTTGATAATCCATTCTTGAAGTCATCTCTAAGCACTGAGGAGACTCAGAGCATAGCCTGACATCTATTGATCGAGTCTCTCGGCTAACTCGGAAATTCTACCCATTCCTACAATTCGTGGCACACCTTCCCCCATAGGCTCAGCTACATGACTATTTCAGGAACATCTTCAGCTGTGAATTTATACTCCTTCTTTATTCCCTTCAGATCAGTGGTTTAACATCTAAAACATTTGTGGTTACCTATTAGTCCTTGTGAAGACCCCTCTTAGTTTTTCCAAAACAAACAAATTCAGTCTCTTCAGTGAATTATGTAAAATACAATATCTACATGTGGTTGATTAAAAAGAATTGGACAGTAATTAAAAAGGAAAGAGCAAAATTTACTCAGTAAATGTTACCAATCTATTTCATTGAAGAAATATCAGATCTGAAGATAACATATATAAAGGAGATCAACAGCCAAAAAACAAAACAAAACAAAAAACTGAGTGGGCTTAAATGCAAGGACTATTGCTAAGTAGAACCACTGGGGGTTGAGACCCTGTGGCTGAGTATCTCTAATAGGGTTCTTCCTACTGGAGCAGACCATAACTATCATATGTTGCTCAGGGACAGAGGGGATTTGAGGAATATGATCTGATAACAAAAAGTGATCATTTATGGAGGGATTAGTTTTTTTCTACTGTGATTTAATAGACACTTTGTTACAACACAGTAATGCAACCCTGGCAAGTATCAAAGCCAAGGTGAATCAGAGTGATTTGAAGAATATATGAAGAATATTTGAAGAATAGTTTTTAAACTAACCAACTTTAACAGTATTAGATCTATCTGTTACATGAAAACCCCTGAGAAACCACACCTCAATCAAGGCATGAAATATAATGCCACCGGTTTAGTGATAAACTGATGTCATTTATCTCCTAATCAGGTTGACTGTGAGGATGGCGCTGGCCTCTCCTTTTAGAGCTATCCTCGGCATGGTTGCTTTTTCTCGCCATTTCCAACCCCAGTCTTTTCACCCATATCCTTGCCTTTCTGTAGGATTGTTTCTCTTCCATAGCCCTTCAAGAAAGACTGCCGTCCTTCCTTAGCACCCAACTCTCAGGGTTCTCAAGAGACGAACCCCCTAAATAGTTAATATGTTAGTTGCTAATCTTTGCTTAGAGCGATAAAACTCAGATCATTTGGTGACCTTCAGATAATATCAGAATCTGCAATGTTCCTTCTTGGTCTTTAGTTCTGTACATGAAGCAATAGAAAGCCATAAAAACTGCTGTGAACCTAAGTTTACAGAAAAGCAATGACTGTTAGAAAGAATTGCAAAGAACAACCTCATAGGGCAGTGGTCTACTGGAATGTCTGTCCAAAAGAAGCAGCAAAAAGAGACAAGTGGGTTACATTTTGAGGAGCCCTGCCAACACACAATTATCTTACTGCACCTCCTTTTTCTCCTAGTGTGCCCCCATATATGAGGGTGGCACATCTTCATTTTCCAGAATGCCCATCCTACAATAAACATGGCTCCTTCTCACCAACTCTTACCCTTTAAATACAGCTTTTATGCAGCCTGGATCTGCACGTGATACTAATATAAAAATATTTTAGTAGTATTTCCATCAAATTCCTGCAAGACAAAAGTGAGCATGAAATATCAGAAAAAGGAGGTAAACCCTGTAAAATATCTGTACTATATTCTCAAATAATCAAGGTCCAGAAAGGTTTTTGTTTAATTTGAATGTTTATTTTCTTTTTATTATATGTATGCATGGGTGTCTATGTGTAGTGATGGGCACATGGGCATACAGGTGCCCATGGGGCACAGAAGAGGACATGAGATAGCCTATAGCTGAAGTTACAGGGTGTTGTGAATCACCTGATACGGGTGTCAGGACTTTATCTCAGAATAGAAATGACCCTAAAATGCATGTTATTAAACACTGCATTGTGCTAACTTTCCAACCTAGCGCACAAATGAAGAAGATCTGTCCTTTAATCATGTGAAGCTGGTGTTCAGAGGTATGGGGAATTTTATTATCCATGGTTAAGTTATACAATACATTTGCTTTTCTCTTTAGCACATGATTTGCTCAAGCTTGTCTCAAACCTTGTAAGCTTTGGCTCACACCATCTTAATAAAGCCCAGGTGTATTTAGCCAGATTATATGACACATGTTCAAGTTTGTGTTTGATTCCAAATTAAGTATCTAGATGATTTATGGTAAAGAATTTCCTTCGACTTTTCCCACGTGGATTCTGATTCTAATCTTCAACCTGCTCTTCCGACACTTCCAGCACTTAGAACTTTCCCTTTGGAACCCCTGCCCCCTTGTTATTTTTACAACCACAGGGGACAGTTACCTACTCTAACACCTGCTATTGCTTCCTTAAACTTTTTTTAGAAAAGAAATGAACTTTATTAGTGCAACTACCTTATATTCTGTCAGGTCTTCAAAGAAGAGAATTGTTTTACTCACACATCTAAAAGTATTTTATTGCACAAGAGCTTTATAATAATAAGACTGGTTTAAATTTTTTTAAAAATTAAAATTTCCATTTTAAATGTCCATGTAAGAAACTTCCTCACATTTTGAAGAACATACATAAAGGCATTTTCAGTTTAGACACAGATAACTTGAATCCAAATCTGGTTAAAGAATTAAATTATATATCATGTAAGCATACCAAAGTTTTCATCTCCAAGATGAAACTGAAACCCCAAACCACATGAAAGTTCAACCACTTCATGACTAACTCATCTTTTTCTTCTAGTTTTCGAAAGTTCTTGATGAGTCTAACACCAGAGTCACTATTTCCACAATTATGTAAGACAAGCTTTTGAGCCGACTAAAATTAGGAAGCCGAGAAAAAGTCTCCAGACAAAGGCTGGTTTCCATTGGCTTTGTTTTATTGCAGTTTCATGTACTCAAAAACAAAGAGAAAAATCCTCTTTCATGAGACTTCCAGATTTTTTTTTCCCAAATAGAAGTTCCATGGACCATGTAAACACCAGCATTAGTATGAAGCTTCACCGTGGCTAAGCATCTTTTCAATTCACTACATACAAGTAACGTGAGCTAGAGCATTCCTAGTAGGTGAATTGTCTGCCATGCCTATTTGCTATGAGGCACTGTTTGACAAGGCCAGAGTGATCTGACTTAAACCACGTTTCTCCCCCTAATCAGGGGGACAGGCCTGTGTCAAAGAGCTTTTTGAAGATGAGCAGGCTTGCTTTAATAAGGCCTGCTTAGCCACTGGCACTGATGTCTGTAATGTAGCTAAACTTTGGTGGAATCTTGGGTCTAATTCATAACTTGCAGTTAGTTCATGGAAAGCAGAGGGTCTCCTCGATTGGCTGACTTTTCTGCTGAGAGCTAATTCGTCATCAATCTGGGCATACAAGTCTTCCCTCCTGAGTTAGAACTTTTTGATTGTAGATTCCCTGCAAATGCAAATGCTTTTGAAATTTTAACCCTTCTTTCCCCAGCAAAAATGTTTGATTCTTATAGAAATTTGCATTGATATGTCTCCTGTCCTTCCTAAGAAAGATAGGTGAGAACTATGGCAATGACAGATCTGTCAATTGGGGACTTACTAACATGAACACTTGTGGTCCTGAGAAGGAGATGCGTCTTCTTAAAGTCGGGCAGCAAAAGGATGTTCTCAGCACGTAAGCATGAGTAGAGGTCACTGATACTTACTGCCCCCTAAGATTCCCCCATGGGATGGTAATCATGACACAAGGAGAATGTCCTGGGTACTCACTTCCTGAGCTTACGAAAGCCTTTCTTTGCATTTTAGAAAACTGTCCCTCATTTCTCCATGTGTTCCCCCAAAATGGAGCTAACTCCACTATTCATTGTGGAGTTCCATGTTGCCCACTCTATTATGTATCTGCTTAATTTTTTAAATCAAGATATTCAAAGGTAGGCTTCAATCTTTTCATTTCACAGAGTAAATGGTGAGTCATAAGGGAGTTGAGCAGGCTCTTATTTTCGTTCTCTTGCTTGGGCATTGTGAAGTCTGCAGTTTAAAACCACAGGTCGCCATCATTATCATGTGTCTGTGCCTTCGCATGTGTTGTAAGGTTCCAAAAATGGAAAGATATTAATCATTTTTGCATTCAATTTCCTTATGGTTAGAATACTAGTTAAAGTATTGACTTTGAAGTATAAGAAACATAGCATTTTGAAGTCAAGATCTGGGAATAAAAAATATCAAAGAAATAAACTAAAGCATTCTGTGGAAGAGAACTGTAGCCTGTTGTTATGTTCTAATTCAATTAAAGAGCACACAGGCATTAATAATAGGAAAGAAAAGGATATGTAGAAAATTTCCCAAGACATTTTTATTTTACTCTAAAGCAGGCTGATTATGATGCCTATAGTAGAATATTTATATTAAATAATATTTCTTGAGATAAAGAGAAATGCATACATGTTACCCAACTGCGATTATCCTATATACTCAAGATGAGAGACACAGAGAGACGGGGGGAACAGAGAACAACAAGAAGAGGGAGAGAAAACCTGGCTATGAGAAAGAATAGATAAATGAGATGAGATCAAACTTAGATCAAAGTGGCTTTTAAAATATTGTTTTTACTTTTTAACCATAAGAACAACAAAAACATTTCATTCAAACATGCAGAATCAGTGCTCCATATCTGTTGTAGGACACCTTTGAAAGTAATGTTACTATTACCATGACCAAAAGGAACTTGGGGAGGAAAAGGCTCATTTCATCTTATAACTCTCAGGTGAGTCCATCTCTGAGGGCAGAGCAGGAGCTTGAGGCGGGGAACCTGGAGGCAGGAACTAAAGCAGAGGCCACAGAGGAGCGGCTTACCAGCTTGTTCTTCATGGCTTGCTCAGTACAAGAAAGTGTTCTTGTACAACTCAAAACCGCCTGCACGGGAGTTGTACCACCGTCAGTGGGCCGGGTCCCCCCACCTCCATCATTCATCATCAAGAAAGCGCCCTATAGACTTGCCTCCATGCAATCTGATGACGGCGCTGTCTCAGATGTGCTTCTTCTCTCCAGATAACTGTAGATGGTGCCGAGTTGCCAGAAACAAAAACAAAAGCCGCAAAGGATATGATTGCGTTATCTGATATGGTGCCCTGGTCTTGCACATATTCTTGAATTCATTCTTGTGTGGGATTAGATGGGTGAATTCTGCGCGCTTCACTACTTGTCTGTAAATCTCTTCTTTGGGCTGATGGGAGAAAGTGATGTGAACAGTAATGTCTGTCACAGGTTTAGTGTTCTTACTCTTTAAAAGATAAGCTATATAGCAAAGGATGAACAGCAAATTCAAAGAATCATATCTTCTAGTGGCTCATCAAGAAAAGCCCGTACGATTCAATATTCTATCTAAGTACCTGCACATCATCTGGATAGCTTGTAAAATCTTGCTTTAATGAAACACATTTGGAATTTGATTTTAATGGAACACATTTTTACCTCTATGTCATGCTTTCTGAAATAAAATGCAGGTTTGCTCTAGTACGTATGCTCACAACACAGTCAGGCAACCTTGACTGCTCTCAACCACCTGTGTGTATAACCTTCTCATCAACACTTTCATTTCCTCTGGCTTTATTAGATGCTGCTTCACATTTCCCAAGATGAAAAGCGACGGCGCTTTCAGTGTAGGGTTTATCCTTTAATATCAGCAGTTTGCACCTCTGTGGTACTCTGTCTTAAATGTCATCTACCAACCCAGGAATACATCTCCCTAGTCCCAAAAGTTTTAAGGGCAGCAAAAAAAAATGTTGAAAGATCAATGTATGTTGGAAATATCTTGGCCAGAAAAGCTTAGCTTGAGGCAAGCATCACAGAGGTATTTATAATCCATAAAACAAGATTGCCTTACACGTGAAGACATCCATCCCGGATCCAGAGAGAGAAATGTAAAAAAAAAAAGTCTACTGTCATATAAAAACCGCTTCTTGCAAATTGTAATACGTGAGTAATCCCTCTCACCTGTTGGTGCATCAACCACATGCCATGGAGTATCTGAGCTGTAAAATGCGTTTGTTTGAAAAACTCCTCACCCGTTTTGCAAATTCACACTAAGGAGAAATGCCTATTTAAAATTCACATGCTCACCTTAAAAAAAAATCATGTCGTGATGTATTGAGCGAAATGTTTGGATGTGAATCATATCCTAGCTTGTCCAACATGAGGCTGCTTGGCTAGGCAGTCTCAGTAACTAGTTAACACACCTGTGTATTCCAGCAGACGGTGATTGACAAGGTCACACTGGCTTCATTACCTACGTTAGAAAACTATCAAAGTGGTGCAGCTGCTGCGTCTGGTAGCAGGAGAAGATGGCGGTCTCCACAGGAGTTAAAGTTCCTCGGAATTTTCGCTTGCTGGAAGAACTTGAAGAAGGACAGAAAGGAGTAGGTGATGGTACGGTTAGCTGGGGCCTTGAAGATGATGAAGACATGACACTTACAAGGTGGACAGGCATGATTATTGGGCCACCAAGGACAAACTATGAAAACAGAATATAGAGTCTGAAGGTAGAATGTGGATCTAAATACCCAGAAGCTCTTCCATTCATTAGATTTGTAACAAAAATTAATATGAATGGGATCAATAATTCCAGTGGAATGGTGGATGCACGAAGCATACCAGTATTAGCAAAATGGCAAAATTCCTATAGCATTAAAGTTGTCCTCCAAGAGCTAAGACGTCTAATGATGTCCAAAGAAAATATGAAGCTTCCACAACCACCAGAAGGAAAAACGTACAACAACTGATTTTAGTGGATCTCAAACTTGTCTTAAATCAACAACCTTCTACTCATGTTAATGTCTTGATTAAATATCACCATGCAAAATACCCACACATTAAGTAAAAGAATTCCAGCTGGTAAACATGACCTGGACAGTTGTAAGAATATATTTAATATATGTACACCTATTATGTTTTCAGGTAACAGGAGAAGTGCAGCACATTTTTTCTTTCTCTCTTAAAGCACTGTCATTTAAACATGAGCCTGAAGTATTCAAAATTGAATTCAGGTTTTCAAGACAAAAGCACGGCAAAGGAGTGTCAGATGGCAGTGGAAACCTTTGTCTTTCTGAACAATAAAGTCTCAAGAAGGAAGAGCAGAAATGGCATGCTTTATCCATCGTTTTTAGACTACAGCGAACTGTTTAAAGTAGCAGGTATAATGAGTAGTCACAATTGTGTTAACTCGAAGCGGTGCGGGTGTGGGTGCTGACTACTATAGCATCAAAATAGCTTCAGGATTGTTTTGATACCTGTATTTATAATAAAAAGATGTTTGTGGTATTGATGAAAAAAAAAGAAAACTATCAAAGCGCTCTGTGACGTGCCACACCTGTCTTAGAATCTTCAGGTGTTTCAGAGAGAATCCAAGGCCTATATAAAAAGGAACACATGTAACTTCTTAGAATGTTTATGTTTCCCTGGGTTTTCAGAAAAAAATGAAAACCATTAATTTGCTGAAGAAAAGAAAAAAATCAGATTTTGTTTTACTTATCAGCATGCCGCATTCTGTTGCTAACATAAAACATAAATAGATACATGTTGGTTTGGCAGCAACTTTTAATTCATTTATTATACTTACTATCAGTCACTTCTAACTTGCAGGGTAGGGACTTGGTGCTAGGTACCACTCTCCTAGGTGCCTCCCTTCATCTTTATAATATAAAATAGGTAGACGACCTTCCCAATTGAACAAGTTATGCCATCTTTGGAGAATTATCTAAGCAGTTCACAGAAAACCAAGCAATTACTTAGCCAATTTCACCCTGACATTCTTCATCCTCTATGCAGATGGTTCATGATGGCCTATCAGGACTATTCCAATTGTTCGGTATTGTTTCAAATATCCCTTGGTGGCTTGAAAGGATCATTTAATATCCTCTGTGATGTAAAAAAGGACAGAACCCAAAACATTTGAATGCTTGCTGCTGAGCATGCTAAATGAGCTAAATAATGGGAAACACATTTACAATATGTTTTAATGGTAAGCCTATCCAATTTGTGATTTAAGAGGTCAAAAGATTGGTTATTTTTGTGTTCTTAGTCATTTAAGAAGAAGCAGGCTGAGGAGCATGCACTCACAGGCCTTATAAAACTCCTGCAGTTATTTTGACTAATAGACATTTATGGCCAATGTTCTGGTGGTAGGCAAACATCCTTGTAAGATTGTCAACCAATAGGCAAGGTCGCTGAATCCCGAAGTGTCCACAGTCATCACCATGAGGCAAAGCCAAACAAGGATGGAGCAACTTCCTTGCTAGAAACTTTAAGTACTGTAGACAACTCACAATTCAAGGTTCTCTCTCTCTCTCTCTCTCTCTCTCTCTCTCTCTCTCTCTCTCTCTCTCTCTGTGTGTGTGTGTGTGTGTGTCTGTGTGTGTGTGTGTCTGTGTTTATACTTAGCTGTGGGCATGTACTCAACAGATATAGTTCCTATTTTGACAAAATACCTGTAGAATGTGTGAACATGAATAAAAATAAAAGAAGTCATTTTAATTTTTCCCTCCTAGAACCTGGCAATTTTATTTCAACAACAACAAAGCTTTCTATGCAATTATGAAAAAAACTACAGATTATTATTGAGATGGAGAGAAAAATACCACCACGCTATGGGTTTCGGTGTGCAAAGCAATAGGATCAAAATCAAAGTAAAAGGCTTAGAAGCAGACTCACTGTTGAGATCTCTCTGTCTTGATCCTGGGAGGGAGAGGGGGGCTTTTCTCAGAATGCCCTTATAGGCCTAAACTCTCACCTATCAAAGAATCATTACCCATGTCCTTGACCCTCCACATTCACCAAACTCATATTGCTGGAAAGAAGGTTAAAGTTGGCCAGTACACTTAATAGGCTTTGTGTGTGTGTGTGTGTGTTTGTGTTTCCTTTTAAATTATTTTAGTTATTTGTAAATTTAACTTTTTAAATATTTATTCTTTGTGCCTTTCACATCATGCTTTAGAAATAAGAGAAAGAATAAGGATAAATAAAATAACATATATTTTTTATATTCTAAACCTTAATCAAAAAATATATAATAATAACTAAATTTGGTAGGAAATTTAATTATGTGTAAATGTAACAGCTCTTAGAATAAGAATTTTCTTTTGATTATTTGCCTGCTCATCTTTACAGTTATTCAAATTTGTCTTCATTTGTCAATCTTTATAATAAGTACTACAGTTAATTATGTATGACTATAGTCCTTCAATAAACCTCTTGAAATAGTTTAAAGATTTATTTCATTTTTATTTTAGGTAAATGGGCCTTTTGCCTGCATGTGCGTATGTGCACCACAAATGCCAGGCACTTGAGAAGGCTAGAAGGGGACAGAGTTACAGAATTGTGCGCGGCCAGGTGGGAGGACAGAAACCCCCAACAAGGAGGCCCTCATGTTACAACCCCTGGACTCCTCCCAAAGGGTAAGGCCTCCCATCGACAGTCTACAAAGCCTGGAACACTAAATTGAGGCACGACCTCCCCCTGGCATCAAAGCTGAGTAAGGCATTCCTCCATAGAGAATGAATTCCAAAAATCTAGCTCATGCACCAGGGATAAATCCCGATCCCACTGCCGGGGCCCCTCGGATAGATCAAGCTACACTACTGTATCCCACATGCAGAGGGCCTAGTTTGGTCCCACAGGCTCCACAGATGTCGGTCTGGAGTTCATGAGTTCCCACAAGCTTGGTTTAGTGTATCTGTAGATTTCTCTGTCAAGATCTTGACCTCCCTTGCTAGGACTGGATCCCTAGAGTCTGGCCTGGTTCTTGGTCCTGAATTTCTGCTTCTGGTTCCACCAGTCACTGTCCTCTGTGAGGACAGCCAGGGTGGTATTCACCCACCACAGGAGATGGTCAGTTCAACCACCATCTCCACCATTGCCAGGAGTCTTAGCTGGGGTCATTCTTGTGGATACCTAGGATTTTCCCTAGCACCAGGCTTCCCTATCCCCATAATAGCCCACGTTTGTCAAGATCTCTCTTTCATTGTTTCCCGCTCTACTCCTCCCTGAACTCGACCATCCTGTTCCTTTCTTATTAGCTTCATATTAGTAGTATGTGATATATTTTCATAGTGCCTCAAGAAAAACTGGAACTTAAGGATATTAGAAGATAAAATTATTGTAAAAATTCTAGAAGAACATCTTCATAAGATTATTAAATTGGCTAATTTATTGACAAACAAGGAAAATAAATAGTCTTTAAGAATGTGTAAGTATGGATCTACAAGATGACTCAAAGTAGAAACACACTTTATGACACAAACCTCACCTGAATTTATTCTTTAGAATCCAGGCTACAAGGAGAGTACTAACTCTCCCCAAATCATCTTATGAACTCCACATGCAGTCCATCATGTGGACTACATACAGTAATAAATTTAGAATTATGAATATGAGTATATTAAACTTGATGTTTTATGTATCAGAAGATGCTATTGACAGCAAGATGGTTATCCCCAAATTAAGAGCAAGTTATTCAAAGCATGTATTTTCAGACAAAGTCTTTAATAAAATAGAAAAATAACTAAAAAATCAAAAGAATCAATAGAAAAATAGAATTGACTAGCCTGCACAAAGACCTGATTTGATACTCAGCAATGGAGAAACAACAACAAAAAATAATCTTAATACTTTTGTAATCATACCAAATAATTATTAAACATTGGAAAAAATGGTCTGGTTTATTTATCTAAGATTTGCACATTAAATCTTAGGTGCAGTTAGGTGAAGAAAGAATACACCCATAGTCCTACTATGAGAGAGACTGAGGCAGGAGGATTGCTTGAGTCCAAGAGTTTAAGACCAGTTTAGGCAGCACAGCGAGACCCTGGCTTTACAAACACACGTGAAAACTACTATAAAATACCATGGTATAAACACACTCAGTTTCAGGAGAAAGTACTGGGTATAGACCAGAATGCAAAGCAACAGGAGATACTGTGTATTTTTTATATATAAGTAAGTCAATATAGTCACCGAGACAACTCTTGTTACCCTGTCTAAAATAGAATCAACATAAGCCCAAAGCCAACACTTTGACTAAGTGTAAATGGATGGCCAGATGGCACTCACAGGAAGTATTTTTGCTAACAAATATATACTTTGAACTTTTTTTTAGCTTAAATCTCAAAATCTTACGCATACTGTCCTACTTTTGACTAGAATGTAAAAAAACAAATGTATATTTGAAATGTTTTACAGCTTAAATCTTGAAATTTGGCACTTATTGCTTTAATTTTGAATAAAGTATAACTGAATGACTCTTATAAACCCAAAAAGTCAGAAAAACACATGCCCTAAAGAACAACATTTGTTAAACTGAAAACAACATAAATATTTATCTACAGAACATATAACTAAGTTGTGGCAGATTCAAATCATGAAATCACAAATAATCATGAATATGAAGAATATTAATGCAATAAAAATGTGTTATGTAGATTAATATAGATTACTTTCACGAGTGAAGATAGCTAGATAAAAAAAAAAATATCGAACATATGCTGATTCTGTTTTGGAGACAATCCAACCCAGGTTATCAAAGGTAGAAACGAGCTTAAGTCTGAGATGGGGAGAAGAGAGTATTTCTAGGGGCAGACACTAAGCAGGTTTGGGCTTAGGTAGTAATGGTGCTTAATTTTACCTAAAGTGGGAACTGCATACATGTCTTCACCTTGGCATAATTTTGAAGCTGTTCACCTTTAAAACTTCACTTTTCCATATTCCCTACTATTGAAAATGTAGTTGTAGTGTTGTATTTGGTCTTTAATAATATTCACAGACTTTTGTTTTATCCATATAATATTGGATACAAATGTGTAAGTTGGGTATGCACAAATGCAATATATTAAAACTGAAACTCACATTCAACTTTTTTCACAGCCACTTCTCTGCATCTTCCTCCCAATTTTATGTACTCTGGTTGTTTTGTTTAGTTGTCATTTGTCTGGTTTGTTTATTTTTTGTTTTAGAAACAGGGTTTCTCTAACAGCCCTGGTTGTCCTGGAATTAGCTCTTGTAGACCAGGCTGGCCTTGAACTAAGAAAGATCTGTCTGCTTCTGCCTCTCCAGTGCTGGGATTAAAGGCGTGCATCACCACTGCCCAGCTGTTTGTCTACTTTTAATACTCACTGAGTCCGATCAGTGCTGTGCATATAAGCCTGTAGACAGAGCTATCCACTGTAGCATGGTAGAATGGTGGCCAATTCTTTCAAGAAAACTGACTCCCTTTTCCCCAGCACCCATCCACTATCAATAGCTCCTCAGCCAGGAGTGTGGGTTTGCATGTCTCTCCCCATATCCATGCTGGAATGCTCACTGGCTTAAGAAGAAAGTCCAACAATAATTTGGTTCTCTTTAGAATTTGTTTTTAAAATATTATATGATGAGACAAATTGTGTTTACCAATCATGACTGAATAGGTTTTCAAAAGTATAAATTACTGCTTCTTCAATTACACCTTCCCATAGAAAAATAATAAAATTTCTTATATGTTTAGATGCAGACACAATCAAATCATCATTGCTCTCATGGTACATAGATATCTGCAATTATGTATTTTCTATAAAATTTTGAGTCCTTTCATTAGAATATTGAATTTTTGATAAACATGAGCATAGTATTGATTCTTGCCCAAAAGGTTTTAGTGACTGTCATCTGGGAGTGGACACAATCTTACATGTAAATGTAAAACATTCAAGAGATAGGCAAGATCCTTCGCAAAATTATGTCCCACAGTGACAGAACTTTCTTGTATTTTCTATTTCTATAACACTGCTTAGGGCAGATGGCTGTGATGTGCAGTTCGTTCTATTAAACAGCCTCAGGCCCAATTTGAATAAATGTTCCTGTCAAACATACATGTTTCCATGACAATGCCAAATATTCGCACTGGCAGGGCTTTTGTGTTTATGTTTTGAACTCTCTTACTTAGCCAACATAGACCTTTTGAGAATTTTGAACTTTCGAGTCATGATAAATATTCTCTTAAAGTGTTGAAAGTCCATCCCAGATTAATCCTGCTCTTTAAAACACTTATTATCATAAGCATATTATTAGATATTTATTTAGCATGTGTATGTGCTTGCATGCATACTTGTACTACACGTGCATGCTACCCTGCATGTGTGGGTGCCAGCGTTCAACTTTCAGGAGTTCATTCTCCTCGTCTGCTATGTGAGTTCCAGAGAGCAATGCAGATCACCAGACTTCCTCTACCTTCCTAACCATTCTTAGCCTCATCTGCTCATTTTAATTCTGTAGAAATGTTGAGAATGTGCGGTTAGGTTCCAACATCAATGTGCTCTGCTGACAGCCCTACCAATGAAAAGAGTAGAGTTACTAAACTCAAAGCCCATTGACAGACTCTTCAGTTAAGCTCACTCTAGGAACTTGTCAAATCTACAGAATCCAGGTAACCCACACCATTATCAGGCTGAAACAGAATCTAAGGCTATTCAAACAGAAGAGCAGCCCCTGGTGGTTTTCCAATCTGCCTTTAAGTATCATATATTCTGTATACACAAACTTAGAAATTTGAAGAAAGCTGGTTTTCAAAGTGACTCAAGTAAGAAACTTTAGGGTGTGAAGATTATATCTATTGTAACTCAGTCTTTACCTATTGCAGACAAATGATCAAGATGTTGGTTGTTACAGAGAGCAGTGGGCTTCCTATCTATGTATTCACATGCATTTGTCTAGATCCAAGTAGTGGTATCCAGACTAAAATGTGTGAACGCTACCTTATTTGATTCTAACAAAAGTGCTCGTGCCTTTGTGATAGATTTTAAAGCACTGGGGGAAAAGAAGAAGCTTTTGTTTATTAAAAACAGCTGTATCAAAGTCCAAAATTAAATATTTTGAAAATTCATGGAAAGTTCCAGAAGAGAGAATAATGATTGAAATGAAGGATCTATAATGTTTCTGCTTATAGTTTTATTATAAGCTTATATTACTAGTTTTTGAATCTGATCTATGTGAGGATATTCCATTTTATAGTCATTTTAATACATGATATATGATGATTCCAAATATATTGCATATATTCACGTTTGAATTTGAAATAAAGAAAAACTTATCATGGTCAAGGTAACAGAATGTGGAAATGCAGAGTAACACACATAAAACCTAATATGTCTACACAACTTCAAATTTCCAGTTTTCTAAATATAAAGTTGGGATTATGAGTGTCTGTCATAGCCTTCCCGTCTATTGCTACAGGGAGGCTTATGTATCCACACAAACTGGACACTTGGTAAACTGAACAGTGCATTAAGGTCAAAATCTGAAGGCATCTGTTCAATTACATGAGAAACCTTCAGTCCATTAGGAAATAAACAGCAAGTGTGACATCTTCCTTGGCAACCAATGTATCCCCGAGGACTCTGCCTGGTGGCTCAGTTCCAGGACACTATGGGAAAGTTGCAGAAGCAAAGCTGACCTGTTGTGAGGGCAGAGAGAGGCTTCGTGGCACAGAGCACTTCTGAGCAAAGCCAACGCTAGTGTCTTGGGGACAGTAAAGCTGTGAGCCAAGGAGCAAGAGACTCTCGCATGTTCCAATAAAATGGGATGGGGAAGAAGTGCTCACGGGCCAGGACAGCCCCGGGCTGCTGAGAGCACACGCCTCACTTTTTGGTCTGTTTTCTCTCTTAGGCCGTCATGACTGTGAGAGTTTGTGTTTTCCCTTCTCAGCACGTTTTCTTTCTCTTTCTTTTTTTCTTTTTCTTTTTTTCATTTCTTGAAGTGCGGACAGTTTTAGCCGAACTGTAGGTTTTAGCCAAAAGTGTTACTTCATTTTGGACCTGGGGTTATAGTGTTTAAATTAATATTTACTTTGGCTCACATTTTGATTTGTTTATGTTTTTATCTGACCATGTAAGTCATACTTGAAAAGAGCCATTTGCAAAGCAGCATGGGACGCAGGCCTCCAAGAAGAGTGGGAATTAAACTCAACATCAGTAATCAGCAGATAGAGCTCTGAAGAGCTAGGTCAGCCCGTGAGGGTTCACTCCTAAGAGGTTCTTTCCACCGTGCATTGACATTGATGTGAATTGCAAGATGAAGACTGATGTATAATGTTTCCCTTTCCTCCCCTTTATTCTCAAGAGTGATCATTTTGGAAGATTAAATAGCACGGGGAGGATTACAAAAATTTAGGAAGAGGATTAAGGTGGGCAGACAATATTTACTTACAAAGCTTCCGGTCTAAGATTATTAATAAACATGGTTTAACATAAAATATTCAGGGGAGTGTGATGAAGTCCTGGTGGTATTTGAATGGCATTCCTTAGCATTGGACCAGCTGAAGGACAGCCATGGTCGGGGTACTTCTTACAGAGCCAAGTTAATACACGAAGGAAGACCAGGGTCCTGAGATGTGGAAATGATTAACTGGATTGCTTTTTATATTGCCTTCTATAAAAGAGAAATAAAGATTCATCTTGGTGCTATCATGGAAAAATTCTCATTCTTGCTTCTTTAGAGAAATGGTTTAGTTGGGCACAGAGCAATAAAATTCTTTTAGTAAGCAATGAAAATGCACACACACTAACTTTGTCAATTTAGGACTTCTAAGCGTCCATTTCACAATCTCTCCTTTCCGTTGCCTAATGACTTTTCTCCCCATTTTTAATGACCTTCCATCAGTCAATGTACAGGATGAAATTTACTATTGATTATTCCTGGCTACAAGGCTTCCAGAGTAGCCTCCCTTCAAGAGAGCTCTCTATCTTAGCAAACTGTGGTCATTTCTGCATATATGTTTTAAAAAGGAATGCCCTCTAATGTACAATGGAAATAAACATAAAATAGGTGAAATAAAAATAAAGTTAGTATTATAACTAACTTTTCAAAATCTTTCCCAGTACAAAGTGCTACCCTTTGTAGAAGTTTTCCATGGTTCTATAAAATGTAACATTAGGGAAGGTGCATGCAGGCCGTGTTAGAGCCCTTTGTACTGTGTGTTTTAACTCTGCCAGAACGACATTATTTTGAAATGAAATGGTCTTAAAATATGCAATATTACCTTTAATACCTAATGAAAAGTCATTTTATATACTTTTAATATCTAATTTTGAACATTTCAGCTCTGATTTTTACTATCAATTTATTTAAATTTGTATCTCCCTGTTGGTGTTTTGATGAGGAAGTTTATTTTTAAATAGGTTCTGCTTCTCAAAACCCTATTCATTCGTAAGCATGTCTCACTTAAACATTCTGTTTGTAATTTCTTCTCATAGGGTTTATTTTTAACACCAATAATCAGTATAGGAGTTCAAGCATTAGGACTGTCGTTTATATTATATTTTATAAGCATAGCTCTCTGGTACTTCTAAGTGGTACTAAGCAGCAATAACCACTTTCTGTCTACCCACCCTTTCCATTCTAAAGATGTTAACTATTAGAGCTCTGAGCTAATTGATAACTTTCCACCTGTCCCTTCATGGTTAGTACCACTCTCGACCTCTGATGGTCAGCCTCACTAACCCTGGACTTTCCACACTGAAATTTAAAATCCATCAGCTTCCTTAAGGAGAGTGTTTGTATTTTGTTTTATTTTGTTTATCCTTTACCAACATAAGTAAAGATGGTTCCCAACCCTTCACTGTAGTTTGAGGTTAATTATCGTAGTGTTGCCTCACGATTCCAAAGAAATACCAATCAATTATTTCTACTTGGGAATTAAAATTACAACTACATAATTCTGTATGAATTCACTTTTCTGATAAGGAAGACTTGTGGCTTTCCAAATGGCTTACTTCTCCAGGGTACTTTCTCCTTGGGCCAGAGTCCTGTCTTGAATACCTAAGCTCCACCACAAATGACAGCACATTCCATGCTCTGATACACAGAGAGGAGGGTATGCCTTACATGGTCTTTCTGTGAGCTGTGTTTTTACTAAGGAGAGGGGCTTTGGGTTTTGGTCTTAGTACTAAGTAGGAGAGGTCCTGAGCAGAGGTACAGACGTGCCCTTCTCTTTCGTTTCTGACTGAACCCGGATACTATCATCTTCCAGTCTTACATACCCAGATCCTTCTTTATAATTATCAAAATGTGAACTTAGAAACCTACTTATTAAATTATATTATATAAATTTTCAAATTTACCTAAATGTATTATTTGCATACAGAGAATGCTATACATAGAAACATAGAATTGGGGGTTCTTTAGAGTATTTAGCGTGCATGATATTTAGCTTTATTACAATATTTATCACTTTACTCTAGTTTCAAACAGTTTCTGACATTTATCCTCTTCACCTATTTTGCACCCATACTTTTTAATGAAGGTGCCCAGTGTTGACATATAACATTTTACTGACTTGTCAAGCCTTCAATAAGAATGTCCTAGACTCCTTAATCAGAAGCATCACTAAATGTTTTATTTTTGTGTGTGCAGGTTTTCGCATCCTTAAAGTCCCAGAGAGGTGGATGATGCTGGTGGTCCTCGAGGATGCTTGTTGGGCTCACTGGGTTAGATGACAGGAGAGGACCCTGATCTTGGAGGATTTATTGCTTTTATATTGAGCAGAAGCAAGCCTGCTTATTGCCCAGAGAGAGAGAGAGAGATGTTACCTCATTCTCCAGGGTCTGTTCCAAAGACAATTCTGTGGGAATAAACTGGAGCGAGAACAGTCCAGGGCTTTCATTCCTGACATACTCAGCAAGAACATTCAGGGATACTCAGTGACCATGACAGATGGCCTCTTCCAGCAACTGACCAGATGTTTTTGGATTTCCTCTATGCCTACCACTGTATGGGGAGGGGAGGGAAATGTTGTAAACAGTTTTAGCCTTGCTTCACAAAACCAATCTTTTGCTTATGTCTGGATTACGTTGCTCTTTTTTTTTCTTTTAGTATCCAGCCACTCCCTTCAGCCATGTGTATTCAGCTCTGCACTAACTGCATGAGACCTTGTATTCTTACAGAGGACCTAAAGCAGTGCTTTTCAACCTTCCTGATGCTGCGACCCTTTAAAACTGTTTCTAAGCCAAGGACAATGCCACTGGGTTTTGATCCTACTTCATGTTCTGGCTTTGTGGGAGCCTAGCCAGTTTGGATGTCCACCTTCCTAGACCAAGATGGAGCGGGGAGGACTTTGGACTTTCCACAGGGCAGGGAACCCTGACTGCCCCTCAGACTGGAGAGGGAGGGGGAGAGGAGTGGGGGGAGGGGGAGAGGAGAGGGAGGAGGGGGGAAAAGGGAGACGGGGAGGGAAATGGGAGGCGGGGAGGAGGCGGAAATCTTTTTTTTTTTCAATAAAAAAATTATATTTAAAAAAAACTGTTTCTCATGTTGTGCTGAACCGCAATCATAAAATCATTCCCTTTGCTACTTGATAAATGTAATTTTGATACTGTTGTAAATCATAATGTAAGTATCTGTGCTTTCCCATGGTCTTAGGTGACCCCTGTGAAAGGGTTGTTCAGCTCCGAAGGGGTCACGACCCACAGACTGAAAATCACTGCCTGGGGAGGACTAGGGAGAAGGCAACTACCTATGCAGCTATGGGAAACGATCACCCAAGCTGGATGAATGCTTTCCAGAGCATGCACTTCTCCCCACGCAGTTCTCATCAACCCATCACTTACGTCCTGTAGGTGAGCCCAATAAAGCCGATTGTTCAACAGGGGGAACTCTGGTGAAATTTAATTTCACTTTGTCATAGGGACTTTATGAAGAGCAGGGAAGGCATTGCTTAGCTCCTCCCCGGGAGAAAATTCTCACGACAAAATAGTAATTTATTTACTGGTGTTACTGCATAGCATGGTAGTAAGAAAGAAAACCAGTAAGTAGAAGAAAATGTTCAAAGGATCTAAAATGAAAAAAAATTAGTAAAGAAGGATTAGTGTGTGAAGATAAAGATTACTAGATGTCTTCAGAATGAAAAAGAAAGACAGAAAACATATACAAGTTAGGAAAGTCTGAGTGAGTTACTTACAGAATGTGAAAGATGAAACTTAGAGATGATATATACAACTGTAAGATTTCTAACGTCAAAGTTCAATCCAACCCCTGCTTAATCAGTGGAGATATTGGTCTGTTCTTGATATCAACCACAAGGGACACTCTAAAGAACAAATGTATATCTAATCAAAGTTAATTTCAAAGTTTTTAGTTTTCTCCCAGGCTTTAGTAAAATATTACATGTTAGTTTAAAGTATCAGACTGTTGCAACTTCCCTTCTGGGGACCTTGCCAAGGCCAAACAGGTTCAAGGGAAATGTGGGGGCATCTACTATAGAAAGTCAAGTTTTCTCTTGTTCGGGGAGACTGCAGAGATCCCACCATGTCAGTGAGCTATACCCAATGTCAGATCTGTGAAAGAGGAGGGAGAATCCAAAGGGAAAACTTCCCACAAAGCTTCCAAGTAAAGGCAGAGTCAAACAAGGTCATTGTCTTATCCTCACTTACATGGAACAGTTGATAAAAGATAGGACAATGTAGCCAGAGGTTTCTCCCAAGCCCAAGTGACCCCTGAGGACCAGATTCTTAAGTGGCCTTGACAGTAAAGAGAAAGTGATTAATATTATCCCACTATATGATATTAAACACCCACCAGGAAATATGTGACCGAAAGATTAAAATGATTGGTATGCTTCTTTAACAAGCCAGGAAATTGCACTCCCCAGACAGTAGTAGTCTTAACGCCATGTGAGATGTTATTTAGACAACTACTTCTTGCTAATGACTTTTTCTTGATAAGAAAAAGCTGCCCAGATAGAAGACTTCAGTTCTTGGCTCACTGCAGCTCCTCCTTCCAGCCAAGCAAGACAAACTCACTATTATTTTAACCTGAGAATTAAATGATGGCTAAATTTATCTACTCTCCTTCTCGAGAAGCCATTTGAGAGAGACCTCACACTGATTCCAGCCTCTCCAGCAGCTATCAAAATGCCTGAAAGCAGATCCTGGGTCCATCACTCTAGAGACCAGCCTTGCAGGCTAAAGGAAAAACAAGAATGAGCTAATAGATACACACTCTTGGAGCCCATCAAGAGATTCTAATGGACTTTGAACATTTAAATAATACCCAGGGTTCTGGCTTCTGGTTCCCTGCCCAGAACTTGTCATTCTAGGAACTTTTGCCTCCACTTCTCTCTCATTTCCCTTTCAAGGCAGCAATACAGCCTTCCTTTCCTCCCTGCATCTGCAGTGTTCAAAACCACCTGAAGATGCATTTTAGGGTCATTTATACAGATCCTCTGGAGTTGTTCCTCAATTGCCACATACAGTTGACCCCATTTAGCTCAAAGAAGTCAGGTTTGCTGTCACGCCAGTTCCATAGAATGAATTAGGGTTACCTCTTTGCAGAAGAAATTGCTGAGAAGAGGAAATATTAATTGACTAGGTGGTTTAGAGTAAAAAAAAAATCCTAAGAATAACCAAATTTATTTTTGGTTAAAAGCCAAAAAAAGTCCTTGAGATTTTCAGCAGCTTTCTTCTTGCCAGTGTGTCAAGATGCCAGAGGTGTTTGGGGGCTCTGATCCTTGAACTGCTTCCTAAATAATTTTATGACTACTTTTTCAAGTGGGACTGTTGAGTAGCAACAAGGGATCAAGAATATTTTAAAACAAACAAACAAAGAATTCTTTTTGGTCAAGAGAATGAGTCTCTGACCTGAATGGAGACCTAGCTTGCTGGTGAGTCAGGTCAATGCCCGGATCATAAGACCTCCCCTAGGAAAAGGGGCTCATTCTAAGCCTTGCTAAAGGTCAGTTCGGAATTCTAGGTCTTTTAATGAGGTGCTATGCTTTTCCTCCCCCAAGGTCCAGCTCATAAACAGTGCCTAGGAGCCACCTTGAGTTGCAATGGAGTCTGTGTGACTCTCTGTAGTCTAAGTCAGAAAGGCACAACTTGCCCTATTTCTCTCTTATTCTTTCTGATGTTGGCTAGAACCCAGGTACATTTTCTCTGACACTTTAGCTTCCTTAATCCTTCTCCCAAGGCCCCTTTCTGTCATATGGCTGCTGGTTTGCCATGTCTGTCATCCATGACTGATTAAACAACATGGTCTTCTTATCTATCTCCCACCCATTCCTATCCCCAGCAGCTGTAGAGACTTACAACATTCCTGCCCTGGGATGCTTTTTCCCTCTTATACTCTAATTAAATTTTTCTTGAGCTTCCACTTGAGTCCATTCTTAAGTTCTTCCATCGATGAGACTAGAAACCCCAAAAGGGGGCCCCTGATGTCAATATACTCGGCACTTTCTTTCACATCTGTTTCGAGGGATGAGCTTTCCCTATCCTTTCCACTGCAGTCATTTACCCTAAGGTGTAAACTGGAACTTTTATAGGCACCACATACTAGAAGTTTTGGTTCTGTTTGGTTTGGATTTGAAATCAAGATATTCAGAGTCTTTTGATTTAAAAATTTAGAACATTTGCATTTAATGTCCTTATTGGTAAATATAGTTTATTGCTGTTATATTGTTCATTGGTTTTCAGTTTAAAGCCTGAAACAAAGAAATTATGGTTTCAGACCGTGAATTTAAAATCATTGTAATTAGGGCTTAACACATTTTTAACAGTCAAAATTGGAACCATTACAATTAACACATCTTTTAAAATTAGAAATGTTTGCTAATTCCTAGAGCATAAAAAATATGCTTTGGGATTCGATGAATTCTTGGAGAGCATTCCACTTTCTGCTGGTTGAGGAAGCATTTTTTCCTGCAGAAAGATTAATGTCAAAATATTTTAATAAATGGTAGGAAGTTGGCAGGAGGTCACGTAAAGATGGCAATGGAGGCATAACTTGTATCCCACTTCTTTTGGCTTTGTTGGTTTCACCTTGTGACTTTGGAGATTTCAGTAGAGAAAAATTAGGTCCTTTCTGTTGACCAGTGCCAACTGCACTGCAGGCTTGCAGTTTTTCATGCATTCTAGTGATTTACTCTGCCTGATATAATGGATTTGGCAAGATTCAGAAAGCTATCGATATCGATCATTCTCACAATAGCAGACCACCAGACAGTGACCGAGACCTTTTCTGGTACATCTCTAAAAAGCACTGTGGAACTCCTGTCCAGCCAGTGAAACTGGTCATTACTTTTTGTTGAACATCACATTTCAGTTGAGAATTGGGTTTTTTCCTGTGTAGAATAAGAAAGGTGGCCCTTCAAAATAATGATCTTTTTTAATCTCATGAGGTATCCGCTTATCGAGTTTTTCACTTTTCCATGAGATGTATATGGAAATCAGAGAACAGCTTGTGAGAACCATTTCTTTCCTTCAGCCATGTGGGTCCAGGGAATTTAATTCAGGTCACCAACCTTGATGGCAAACACTTTTGCTCACTTAGTCATCTCCTCACACTACTTTTCAATTTATCTATTTTATCTCTGCAAAATTTCGTTGACCACCACTGCACTGTATGCTTGCTAGAAGTTTCTGTGTCAAAATATTGTTCATGATTTTAGTTTTCTTTTTTTTAAATCTATTTATTTATTATGTATACAATATTCTGTCTGTGTGTATGCCTGCAGGCCAGAAGAGGGCACCAGACCCCATTACAGATGGTTGTGGGCCACCATGTGGTTGCTGGAAATTGAACTCAGGACCTTTGGAAGAGCAGGCAATGCTCTTAACCTCTGAGCCATCTCTCCAGCCCCGATTTTAGTTTTCTGTGATAGTTTATTATCCATTTTAAACTCAAGTAAAATGATTACTTGAATTTTCTTTTTGTCTAACCGCACCTACGTACTAGAAAAATAATATAAAATAAAAGTACAAAATAAAAAATAAAGAATTATGCATTAAAATAAAATGTAATCTTGTCTATCTATATATCTATCTATCTATTTTGGTTTTTATGAGACAGGATTTCTCTGTGTAGCTTGGGACCTGTTCTGGAACTCGCTCTGTAGACCAGACTGGCCTCTAACTCACAGAGATCCACCTACCTCTACCTCCATGAGTGCTCAGATTAAAGGCATGTGCCACCACTGCTTGACTGTAATCTCATTTATTAAAAACGTATTCCAATATCAAATAGAAATTTTTTTTCATTTTTTTTATTTTATTGAGAATAAGAAAAAAAAGTTTCCACCTCCTCCCAGCCTCCCAAAANACTCCTCTCCCCCTCCCTCTCCTATCCTAAGAGCAGTCATGGTTCCCTGCCCTGTGGAAAGTCCAAGGTCCTCCCCCCTCCCTCCATGTCTAGCCAGTTTGGATGTTCACCTTCAAATAGAAATTTTTAACAAAAGAAAAACACTAAAATTACTTTTGTACCAACCTAATAATTCCCTAGTTAGCTTGTACATACTTTTTCTGTTTCCCTTTGTATTTGATTATTCTTATAGTTGTGTTCTTGATTCCTTTCTTTCAATTGTATGGTTATCAATTTTGGATTTTTCTTTTGTGGTAACCATGAGGCTTAAAAAAGCATTTTATATCATAAACTGGTAGCTTCATGTGCTCTTGACTTAACTTTAATCATATATATGTACAACTTCTGCGCTTTTAATCTCTTCCACAATTATTTGAGGTGAGTACTTTTTCTTTTTTTATACTGCACCCTTTAGTAAATTATCATGGCTAGAGCTGATTAAGCATTTTTGTCTTCTAATTTTCTGTTGCGATGAAGTTGTGTCCTGCTCTATGTTACCACATACTGTGTAAAACAATAGATGTCGTGGCTGCGATTGCCCTAAGAGATTCCACTTTTACTAGCATCCTTGAATTCTATCCTAAAAATGAATGAGGACTTTGCATCTAGGTGGACATATAAAGTGTTTCCCAATGGCAAAAGATTACCTTGACTGTTTTTTGTTGGTTTGCATTCATGAGTCCAATGCCTACCCTTGTCACACCTTCTGCATAATCCAGAAGGGAGGAGTATTCTCTTTGGTTTATGCTTAGAAAAAAAAACATTGTTTTTAGGAACACCCTGTTTACAAGACCATTTTTACTTTTTTTAAGGTAAAAAGACCTTTTCAATTGTTTACCTCAATTGAAGCATTTGCCATTTCAATTATTTTTCAAACCTCTGGAAATCACCTCTCCTATCCAAGCATCATCATGGTTATGAGATTCAGTAATGACTGTATCTCAGACTCATTCCTTCAAGGGAATGGCTGCCTTTAACGGCCTAATTACCCCTTTGCATTGGCATTAGCATTTCAAAAGCCAGAGATTCCACTATTAATTTTCTAGCTTCTGAATTTGGTATCATTCTATTTACTGCTGAAGTCAATTTTTTTGTAATAACTCCATAAAGCTTTCCTTTTGACCTGTATAACTTTAGTAAATGTCTCAATTTTCTTTCCTACTTCTCCAATTTTGTCTCAAGAACTCAAAGCTTCTGTATGCCGTAAAGCCAAGGTGTGGTGTTCATAAGGAGATTAACTTTGTGCATTAGCATAATCTCCCTCTCCAAGAAGTTGGCCTTGGGAGATTCCTGATACCTCTCGCCCTTCTTCATTGTTCAATGATCTCAGCCTCATCTTTCCACCAGGTCTTTCACTGTAATTGAGGATCAGTCCAAGACTGCTGTAACTACATCTCAGAAGTCTTGAGAGATAATTTTATTACAAGTTGATCATGAGTTTAACATATGCTCCACAAAAGGTGATGGCATGCCATATGAGACTATCATTTCCTTGAATCTCCTCAAATCTAACATTTTTACAGGATTCTAGTGAATGTTTAAACAGCCTTGGGGATGTCTATCATTTGGAAATTCCTGTAAGGTTACTGTATAAATTATAGTTGGTTATGTAAAAGCCTTAGGTTGTTTCTTCTAACCTTATAATGCAAGGCTGAAATTGGTTCTCCTTTAAATTCCTCTGTCTGGATCTGAATATCTCCATGATCTGTTTAATAAGTTTTTCTAAGGCTTGTCTCTTATCACTCATATCAATCAACTTTTTAAAGGATAAACCAAGAGTTATCAACCCAACAATAAAGATTGTCAAAATAATATTAACATTATGTCAATCCTGGTTAAGTTGATTATCTCTTTGTTTAATTGTTTGAAATTTTAACCATGAATTGTTTAATCATAGAGAAACCCAATTCTCTCCATTATAATGTGCTTCCTATTTTTTAATGTGGGAAAAAGTCTCTCTTTCAACTAATTCCTCCCTTTAAGAATTTCCAAATTTCTTACCAAATCTGCTGATGATGGCAATGAAGGTGATGTTGGAGTGTGAGACTGACTGCTACTGTACAGAACAATGGCTTGAGCAGGTCTCAAGGCAGCTACCTAGTTTGGCAGCATCCCGGAAAGAGGATTCAGGGAAAGCCCAGAGCCCATAGAAAGAAAAAGAAAGAAAAACCTAGCCAGTAGGATAGTGTCTCTGGCCATGTGAAGCTCCGATGGCTACAAAGTCAAAGGCAAGCAGCCTTTTCATGAATTCATGCCCTAAAGTTGGATGCCAGATGTAGCATAATTCCCAGTTGGTTTTAATAATAAAAACCTGGAGTCAGATATAGGGGTAAAAGCGGAAAGATTAGAGAAGCAGAGCAGCCAGCCATTAGTTCTTTCCTCAATGAAATCCTCAGGCTGAATGGGGTATCTTCTCTGTACAAGTCCTCAGACTGAATGCCTTGATCTTCTGTCTCCTCTAACCTTATTTTCCTCTCTCCTCCCAGCTATATCTCTGCCTATCATCACCTCCCTACTGTTGGGATTAAATGCAATGTGACTACCAAGTACTGGGGTTAAATGAGTGAGCTACGGCCACCTGGCTCTGTTTCTCTTTGAGACTGAATTAATCTAGTGTAGCCCAGAGTGTTTTTGAACTCACAGAGATCCCTCTGCTTCTGCCTGGCCGAGTGCTGCGATTTAAGGTGTGTGCCACCACTGCCTGCCTCTATGGCTAGATATTAGCTCACTCTACACTCTGATTCTCAGGCAAGCTTTATTTTTTATGGCACAAACAAAATGTCACCACCACACCAATGAAAAAGCCTGATTGCACAATCCCATTGCACAAGCCAAAAATCAAAACGAAAGCTGGAAAACATGCTTGGTTCCTACAGTGTTGTATTGAAATATTTCCCTTCATCCGGGGTTGTTCTTAGTATTCTCCTAATCATCTTCTAACTGGAAATACCAAAGTTGTGAGTAAAGTATTAGGAGATGAAGTGGATGTCCTGCCTGCCTCCCTCAACATCAGGAAGCCAACGGTGTTATCTGAGACAGTCTCTGAGGCAGTCCTCTCTGTCCTGTTAAAAACAAGCCTGAAAGTGCCTTTTGCGTCTTGATTGACAAAGAACATGAATAAAAAAAAAAGAGGGGTTACTACTATTGAAGCTTAGAAAGCATGAATGACTATTCACTGTGTTCTTTTCTCTGCCTCCTGTGCTTTAGTGTTCTGTAGTTAAAAGTTTTCAGATAGTTCCCCCTACCATGAAGAAAGAAAAATGTTAACTTCACTTCTTAAAGTATGAGATAATATAAGCCCCCAATACATGTAAAAATTTTGGTTCATAATTTTCTCCTAAATTGTAACTTAAATTTGGCTAATTTTTATTGCCTTGTCTAATGGGGGAATCAGAAAAAAAGGAGTTTTTAAGAAGTTCTGAGCTCTAAACATATACGGAAAGAATAAAAAGGAAGTAAAGCAATTTAACCAGATCCCTCTGAAACATTTTGTTGCACAAAATGAGCACTTCCCACAGCCACTCTGCTTATTCCACAGGCTGTTGTCATCTAAAGTCTCCTCAAAGAAAACAAACTTCACAGAGCATAAAGCAACCAAGAGGAAACAAAACATTTCAGTTATGACAATTTTAATGACCACATGTCAGCTATTAAAATATGTCAAAAGATTTTAGCTTATCCCCATTTGTAGTCAGCCAGCCACCATCTCTCCATTCAGATAGGACCATAGTTTATTTCATAGTTAGATTCTGTCATCTGGAAAAAAGAATCTGTTCCTCACACAAGGACGCTACCCTGCCATCAGGAGGCTCCCACATTCCCCTTACTCCATTGTCAAGCTTTGTCCTCTCCTCTTTCCAACAACACTGTGAAGTCTCCATAGTTCTTCTATGACTTCATTATGTTTTGAACAAAGTTGCAGACTACTTATACAAACATGAAACTAATCTCCCATTTGCTTACAAAAGCCTCGGTCGACACAAATATTACTAAAAAAAATGAGAATTGGTAATGTGTTTGAAGTTATAATTTTGAGATGAAGTAAATAAGAAACAATGTCTTATTTCTGTGTTTGTGGGTGTATGTGCCTAAGATTCTGTGATAGAAACAAGACATCCCCATCACCAAACGACCAATTAAGGATTCCCTTATCATTTAAGATAATGTCTTACTAAGAGCAATACTCAGGAAGAAAGTTTCCAGCTCCATAAAGTATTTAAAGTCTGTGAAGGCTTACAGTGCCCTACATTAGGGTGGCCAATTTCCTTAACATGGCAAAATAATGACAAACTAAAGGCTCCAGATTACCACTTTAAAGAATGAACTAATGCTCACAAAGAGGCAGAAGTTAAAATAATTCTGTAATTTAGCAATGCACAACCTAATTCTTTGTTTTTTTGTTTGTGGCCATAAGACAATGATCACAAAGAAAAGAAGTTTGGTTACTTAAAAAGGAAATAAAAAAAGGAAAGAATGAGTCACTACACCCTGCCTTGTAAAGCACTCATGACTGCCACCGCCTAAGGAAGAAGTTCTTTTCATTTTTTAGAAGTTGCCCTTCTTTCTTGGCTTAAAATAAGTGGTTATTTCCGTGCCTGTGGACGCTCTCTTTTAAGAGTTAGTTAATAGTTTCTCTCATGCTTTAGTCTCTTGTTATTATACCACTAACTAGAACCAGACTCCAGAATGCCCTAGAGTGCCCTGTGTAAGAGCTAACTCATGCAAAGTCTAATAAACCAAGAGAATGACAAGAATTTGCTGATCCGCTGTTGCAATGTTATTTTGGACTTGGAGTGTACACGATCAAGGAAAGCCAAGAGAAATTTAGATTTGCCCAAATGAGTCTGTGTGTTTAACAAAAATATATTCGTAATGTGTTATTCGAAACAGTATGTTGTTAATGCCATCAATACATTTAATGAACCTTGATTCAACACTAGCAGTTTCCAAAGCAATTTGAAATGTCTGTAATCTTGTGGTATAGAAGACAAAATGTAAAACAACTAGAAAGTTTTGCTTTTACCATTTATTTTAAACTTTCGTATGAACCAGAATATTCCACCTAGCCTGTCAACTCTCCAGTAACCATTCAGTTTTTAAGCAGCTACTACACATCAAACATGGTCTTAGAACCTGGAGTTCAATGACAATCAAAATTCTCATTGTTGTGGACTTTCTGTCACTAGCATAATCGTCTGGAGCACCTGAGACTCTTGATTTTTAAAACATACTTCTAAGTTGTGCAATATTTGTTTACACTATGTGCAGATGTGTCACTGTGATTGGTTTAAGAAGCAGAACAGTCACTAGCGAGTCACGAGTGGTTAGGTGGGGCTTCTAGGCAGAGAGAAGAACTCAGGGGGATAAATCAAGGTGTACAGATTTTACCAGAGAAACATGGAGAGAGGCAGAAATACATTACAGATGAACGGTAACAAGCCAAGTAACAGAATATGCATTAATATAAATGGGTTAATTTGTTATAAGAGCTAGTTATGAATAAGCCTAAGCTAAAGACCAAGTTTTCACAGTGAATAATAAGTCTCTGTGCTATTATTTGAGGACTGGACGTCCAGAGAAAGTCCAAGTACACTTCTAAAACTTCTAAATGCATTCTGGCATCTTCCTCTCTTGTATACAATCTAAGCTACATTAAATCAAAAGTCAAGTATGCTTTTCCTAGTGATTTCTTTACAATCTGTCAAAAATTCTCTCTTCCTCTACTCCTTCCTCACTGCCTAGAATTTAGATTCACCGCTGTGAAAGCATTTTTGTCACCTCTGTTTCACTGCATGTTTATATCTGGTACCTCAATCAACTGTCAAATTCTAGAATGAAAAATCGGTTCAGTATGCAGTGCTCCATGAAGCAAGTTGACCTGATACAGCCTTGAAACTCTTGATCTTGAAAGACGCTTCCATTTCTTAATCTTTCGGTCTGTTCTGATCAAACTTATCCCATCTGTGACAATCTTCACAGGTGATGTGTCCTGAAAATATAACTAGTCTCGATGTTGAGTGTGAAGGCTGCAAACAAAACAGAAAAGTATCTTAGGGTTCCAGTTTCTTTTGCTATTCCTGAATTCAGTTCCCACCACTATTGTCATTTCGATTTAATAAAAGAAGTGGCTAGTGAAATGAGTAGTCTGTCATGAAAAGGAAGTTGCTAAAGACCATAGGTGAGCTCACTGATACCTAAAATTATTTTAAAATACCTATCACATCTGAGATATAATGACACTTTTATTTTTTTTTTTAAACAAGATCTTACTATGTAGTCTTGGCTGGCCTTGAGCTCGTAGAGATCTCTGAGTGCTGAGATTAAATGCATGCATGATTAGTCTTGGTCCTAAACTTATTTTGAGGACAAATCTAGAAAAATAAATAAACACAATAACCATTTTCTCAAGCTGGAAGATTTCAAGTTTAATTTTTTTTTAAATTTAGAAAACCCTGACTTTTTTGTTTCCAAATACACATTTAATTTTCTCCCACAGATGGGAGTCTGTTCCACCTTGACTGGAGCTCAGATAATTTGATTTTATTTTTACTTTCTCAAAGTTCTTGACAAGACAGGTGGCTACAAATGAGAGATCCTGAACTAGGGTGTGGTTGATTAGTACTTTTGGTGTAGAGGTGGATGCACTCCACCTGGACCAAAGGTCAAAGAATTCAAGTCTATCCCTTTTATCATGTTAAAAATGTCTGTTTCATGTTCTTCCCCTCTTGGAGTGAAGTATATAAGCATGTGGAAAATAAATGAGGCAGCAGATTCAGTATTCACTGACTGTTCTGTGTCTCTGTTTCTTATTTCTTTTACATCTCTGTTTCTTTTTCTTAATAATTCTAATCCTCATACTCCTATCCTAAAAGATACACATTTTGTCGAAGCTGGTCTTCAACAGTATGGCAGCCTAACCTGGAGTCTTCAACAATTTTCCCTTCGCTTATAAGTCTTAAACATATAATGGAGGTGTTTTTCCAAAAGGCATTTTGCAAGAAATTAATCTATCTTTATTTCTCAATATGAAAATACTTAAGTAAAAGGGAAATCATGGATTGTGAGAGCTGTAAAAGTATAAAATGTTATATAAGATAATCCAGCTTTATAATTGAGAAAAATGAGCAACTAAAACTAACAAACTTTTTTCTCTAACAGCTGATGTTTTCAACAAAGACTTCTTGTAAAAAATGTTTTTTGATGGTATGGAGCGAAGGCAGCCTACATAAGGAACATGCTCATACACTTATGACTGTGAAAACTGTCAAGTAATGAAGATAAAATAAATTGACATTTATCATATCATATCACATTGGCCATATACAAACTTTCATTTTATAAAATAACACCAGGATGGTGTTATTACTCAACAGTACTGTCATTCATGGAGATGGATGCTTCCTGCTCTTATTCTTCATTACAGAACTATGCTAAAGGGACCAGCTAGGTCTTAGTGTGTAATGGGATCATGTATTTCAGTTCTGAAAATGTGTCTTAACTTAGGTCTTTAATTATGTCCAACCATTTTAGTATTCAGTTCTCTACACTATTTATCTAGGATCTTCTGTTCTTATATTCCATTTCCTTTCCTTTTTGCTTTGGATTTTTAGGCAACTCTTTATGTTTTATCTTTCTCTTTTTCTTAACCCTCTTGGGAAATATCAATAGAATTAAAATATTTACTTAGGTAATCATATTTATAATTCCATGCTGAAATTTCAGCTTCTAACATTTATTTCCTTGATGCCCATTCTCTTTGATCAAGACGATATTGGTAGGTTGTCAGTCTTTTGTTGTTTCATATGAACTTTAGGATTTCTTTTCCATTTCTATGAAGAGTATCATTGGAATTTTGAGAATTTCTTTGAACGTATAGGTCACCTTGTGTTGTAGAATATTTAAATCCTTTAATTCTTCCAATGCATGTGCACAGATATATTTCCGAGTTGCTGTGTTCTTTGTGATTTCTTTTATCGATATGCTATAATTTTCATCAGATATTTATTTTACTTTCTTGGTCAGGTTTATCCTCACATTTTATGACCCTGATGTGACAAATGACATTTTTATAGGTATTGCGTTCATTAGCAGAGTTTTAATTGTTTTACACTTTTGTCTTTTAAAACCTGTAGGAAATGAAAAACCTAATTATAAACCAAAACTTAAGTTATACTGTTTTTCATATCATCTGTCCACGCCTTTATGTCCTCCCAAATGTCTGCAGAAATGCTCACTGATAGTTTCACTGGGAAGTCCTCAGAAATGACGGTCATTTCTGTCTTACTGCTTTTTGAGATTTGCTGGGTTCTGACTCTTGATAATTTGATCATAATTTGTCTCAGTGTATACTGTTTTTGGATTCAAACCATTTCCAGTTAGCTGAGCTTTCTACGTTGAATATTGACTTTTTTAAATCAGAGTTTGGGAGTTTTCATCTATTATTTACTTATTAAAATAATCCTTCCAGGCCTTTCTTGATCTTTCTTCTCCAGTGTTTCTATTGGTTCACTTGATAGGGTTGAGTCAGCCTCTCCTTAGTCCTCTTCTCATCAATTCCATCTTTCCACTGAACTTCATTCATTCCCCCAACTTAGAGAAATACTACCATGTGGCTCCATGTGGACAGCACCAAGGTGTAGAATGAGGACGAAGATGGCTGCCTGATATCTCCTCTCCCCCGAATATCTTATTCCTCCTGCCTTTAATTACATCCTCCAAACCTTTTGGATTCAGACTTATAAATAAAAATTTAAGTACTCTTCCAGACATATCAGTAGCATGTCTTTTCCTGAAATGTAAGGCATATCAGATGTAAAAAAGACATCTCACTATTTTCTAAATCTTCCCAATATCCCGATTTATATTTGAATCCTTTCTAAATTATTTCACTCAATCATGATAAGACCATCATGTATATTTTCTCAAATATTTCATCAATAATATTGCTTAAAAATTAATTGTGAATGATGAAGAATTTTATGTTCTACAAAATAAAAAAAAATCCTGATAGTATTTGCTTATAAGAACCTATATATTTGGGAGACTACAGAAATGGGTCAGAATTTAAAAGCACTGACATCTAGCAAAGCATGAAGACTTTATTATCAGTAGCCACATGGCAACCCACAGCTAGTTTTACTCCAGTTCTAGAGGATTGGATACTCTTTTCTTGCCTCTTTATGCCCAAAACATACATGTGGTGTACAGACACACACACACACACACACACACACACACATCTAAAAACCCATACACATAAAGTAAATTTTAAAAAGAATGAAAAAAAAGAAATGCTATATTTGGAGCAACAGATATTTATTGAGTGGAGAAATACCCTTCATAATCATGTGGTAATAAGACTTTTCTTCTCCTTGTATTATTGAGCCAAGTTCAAAATGATGCTACAGAAAATACATTGCCAGTCCCCTAAAGGGAGCATCTCAACCCCTGACAGCTGAACATTGCAGTTCATCATCCTGCAGTGAACTCATTTAGACTGAAATCTGACCTCCCACACTAATGACAGAAAATTTTCAGGCTTAAGAGCAGCATAGGATGCTTTACCCCCCAATCTAGCAGACTCAGAAAAACTATTTCCCATAGCACACTGTGTATATATAAAATGGTATGGAGATTTCAGAGTCAGAATTAGTAATGTATTTTCATGACTTTTAATAAGATTTAGTATATAATATGTGCACAGCATTCTTTCCTTATTACTTTTCCTTAAACATTGTAATACAATATCTATTTACAAGGCATTAAAATTGTATTAGGTATTATGAATAAACTAGAAATAATGTATATGAAAAGATGCATGTAGGTTTTATGCAAATATGATGTCATCTTCTATAAGAAACATGAAGATCTGTGTGTTTGGGTATCCACTGGGGGTCCAGGAACCAGTCAGCAGTAGACAGCAAGGAAGGTTTCATATTTCTAAAATGTCATTATTTTCTAGTGTGCATTTTACTCACTTAAAGATTTAGACTTTTCATTGTCAGGCATTCCATTTTCTTTATTTCTATTTTTTATTCTTTCCATTTTGATAATCTTTAAAAATAACCTCTTCTCATACTACCTGTAAATCAAATTTATTTACTTCAGTCATACTTCCCCTCTTTCATAATAACGTTTCCCTTTGATGAAATAAAAAAACATAGTTTATAATTGAAAATGTTCATGATGCTTTAATTCTTCTATTATTTTCTTCAAATATAATTTTTCTTCAATATCATTTCAATTTTATTAATATTTTACTTCTACAATTGCTTTTTTGTGAAATGATATTTCTAACTAAACTATAATGCATTATTGGGGTCAGAGTTATATGCATTTAATATTCCATCTATCACTGAGTACATAAACTATATTTGCACCACAATAAAATTATTGAACACACAGTTCTAGAAGTTATAGTTATAAGTAAAAGTTGGATAACTCACAACACAATATTAATAATCTAAAATCATACCTAAATGTGTATACATAATAAATTAATGCATATCATATTTTAAAATTACTTTACATTAACTATTTTTAAGATAAAACTAGGTATTTTAAATTATGATTGTTTTAGAAAATTTCAATCATATACAAGAGTGTGTAGGATAAAATCATAAGTTCCTGTTGACTAGAACAATAGTCACCTCAGTCACTTGTTTCATCTAGAGAGCGCCATTCCTTCCTTCTGTATGATTGAAATTGAATCTATATGACATATTTATAGTGATATGCTATTTATGTTTTAATAAATAAAACTTGCCTAAAGATCAGAAGGGTAAAGTTAAGACACTGGAGATCAGGTAGTTGTGGCACACACCTTTAATCCCAGGATTTGGGAGACAAAGGCAGATGAATCTCTGTGAGTTCTGGGAAACCCTGGGCTACAGAAGATCAATGCTGAAACAAAACCAGGTAGTGGTAGCCTACACTTTTAATCCCAGCACTAGAGGGAATATAAAATGGGAGGAGAGAGAGGCTTGTTCTGCTTAGTTTGCTTAGTCTATGCCCATACAACCTTGATAGAGGTAAGACGTCTCTAGTGGCTTGACTTCTTTGCTTTTCTTGTTTTTCTTGTTTTTAGGTTGAACCTCAATATCTGTCTTTGGGTTTTTTTTATTATTCATGCTGCACATATTAACATCAAATATTGCTAAACATTATTATGAGCATTGTGTGAAATAAATGCTTAGTTGGTTTCCTGGTTAGATTTTTCTTTTTTTGTTTTGTTTTGTTTTTGTGATTCAACACAATCTAGAATTCCCTGGGAAGAACAACCTCATTTGAAAAAATATCTCCATTAGCTTGGCCTGTAGGCGAGTTCGTGAGGCATTTTCTCGATGGATGCCCAGTCCGCGGTGGGCAGTGCCACCCACCCCTAGATGGGTATTCTGGGAGGTATCAGAAGGAAGCAAGCCAGTAAACAGTCTTTTCCCAAAGATCCTGCTTCAGTTCTTGCCTTCAGTTCCCTCCATAATGAACTGAGACTTGGGCATGTAAACTGAAATAAACTCTTCTTCTCATCCCTCAGCTGCTTTTGCTTATGGCTTCTATTACAGCAATAGAAAGCAAAACAGAACATATGGTTTATAGGGCTCTTAAAGGAAGGACAAAGAGTGGCAAGGAAAATCATAACCTTACAGGCTGAATTAGTGGCAGACATAGATATGCAAGATCCTTCCTAATGCTCAAATTATCCAGATACTCTAGCTGTTTCCTAGTTAAGTAGCTAATATGTCCATTTCTTGGAAGGTTAAATAACTTACTTCATTTTGGATTATAGCCTATTTGATTAAAGCTAAGCACCCAGAAGTTAAAAGGTTGTTATTTCAAAAGGTCATACTTTTAAATCATTCACCTATTTTCACTTTACTTTTTTTGTTTTTCAAAGTGCATTATAGCATCTCTCCAAAGCAAATGATTTATAGTACTCTTATGAGTAGACAGGGCTGGGGATTCAAGACTAATCATATGTAATTAGCTTGAGAGGTCCAGGCATCATTTGTGCCGATGCCCTGTATCTGCATCATCTCATAGGAATGAAATCTATCCCAAGCACAGGCATCATCTGAAACCACTCATTGACAAAATTACATTGCTTATACTGTTTAGAGATATTTGTACTTTATTAAGTATGTATTATGATACAAATCAGAACATATGTTCTGCAGATTTGATTTGAGATGTTCTTATAAAAGAAATTTAGGACAATACTGTGAACTTTGAAATCTGGAAAAAAGATGGCTAAGTAGAGAAGAAAAAAATATTACATTCATTATAAATTGAGACAGGATTCCCTGGGAACCTAACAGCCACATCTACTAGAGAAGTAAGCTGGCCAGGAATGCAGGGAGCTTCAGATTTTTCCCTCCTCCCATCCAGATCTAATCTCTCAGTCTCATCCCTAGCTCTGTAGCATACTACCTCGCTGCATCTCCTCACTCTCCACCTCTATTCCCCATGCACTAAGCAGATCCTAGAGCAGCATCCTGCTTTCCTCTTTCCCATGGACCCTTTCAGTGCCCCACCCCACTTCTAGCCCATCCTTGTTCCTAAGTGTCAGCTTCCAATACCTAGAAACGCATTCTAACTGGAATCTTGACATTGGCCATACCTGTCAAGATTGCAGAATAAATTCCTCCCAGGCAACACAAAATAACCTTATCCTCCTAAGAATCATGGAAACAAAAACTAAGGAATGAAATACCCACCAAACAAAGATAAGACCAGATAACATCACCTAGAATTATAATCATCCAAAACGTATATGCTTATATGCCAGCATATAAACACAACCAATAACAGTCAGGACAGTATGTCTCCACTAGAGCAACCATACTACAGTAGGTCGAGAAATGCAAAGGAGATGAAGCACAATGCAATGATTAAATCAAGACCAGGTAGACAATTTAAATAGACCTATAACCTGCAAGGAAAAAAAAGCTGTCATCAAAAGCCTCAAAAAAAAAAAAAAAAAAAGCCCAGGGCCATATGGCTTCAGTGCAGAATTCTAACAGTAACAGAACTTCCAAGAGCTAATACCTATACTTCTCGAAGTGTTTCACATAACAGAAACAGAGGGAACATTGCCAAACTCTTTTTTATGAGGCTACAGTTATCCTGATACCAAAACCACATAAAGATTCAAACAAGAAAAATAATTACAAACCAATCTCACTCATGAACATAGATGCAAACTGAATCCAAAAACACATCAAAAAAAAAAATCATTCACCATGACCACGTCAGCTTCATCCCAAACATGCACGGTGGTAAGAATTTTAAAGATGTCCAAAAAAGTCTACCAAATTGGAAAATCTAAAACAAATGAATAATTTTCTTAGTACATACCACCTACAAAATAAATCAAAATCAGATAAACGTTTAAACTGACCTGTGATCTCTAGTAAAATAGAAGCAATAATTTAAAAATCTACAACCCGAATGTGTAATTACTAATGCACAGAATGGGAATATAAAATAAGATATAGGCTGGGTAATAAAGATGGAGGAGGGGCACATATAAAATGCTGTTGGAGGCAGCTACAATTGAAATGAAAGGATTGGGGGTCAGAAGTTTAAGTTACACTGAGATGCTCTATCTTATTATATATAGGTTGTAGCTGAAGTCAGTTAAGATCTTCCATTTAGTTCCTATGAATACAGAAGAAAGTAGAAGGACATAGGAAATATTAATAAAAAATTAGCAGATACATCATAAGAAAACAGACATAACAGAGAAACATGTTAACTGAATTACAAGATCAGAAATTAATTTCACCCTAATTTTGATTTTCTCTTCCCATCTCCTGTTTTGATTTATTGAATGTTCTTTCTTTTGCTTGCTACCAAGGCCTTTGGAAGTATCCATGCATTATTAATTTGAGATTGTACTTTGTGCTATAATGTTACTCTTAAGACTGCCTTCATTCTATCCCCAAGATTTTGTCATGTTCTGTTTCCATTTTCACTCAATTCTAGATGTTTCTAGATGTTTTCAAATTCCCTTGTTGACTTTTTCTGTGACACAATTGTCATTTAGTAGTGTGTTGTTTTATCTCCATGAGTTTATGTACTTCCTGTAGTTCCTGTTGTTGATAACCAGATTTATTCCATTGTGGCTAGACAGAATGTAGGATGTGATTTTGATTTTCCTATAAATATTCAGCTTTGTTTCATGTTCTAATACATTATCTACTTTTTGAAAAAGAGCCTTGTCTTTTGAAAAGACTGAGTATTCATTGATGTTTGTGGGTAATAACCCATAAATGTCTATTGTGGGTCCTAAGTATCCGGAGTTAGATTGCTGATAACATTTCTTTGTATGGAAATTTTGTCTCTCCTTTACTGAGTGGGTGTTTTGATCTCTATTTTCTTTTATTAGACCTTTTATTAGACAGTTACTACCAAATCCTTAGCATTATTAAGGATATAGCTTCATAATATTTGTGATTGTTTGAAAGAAAATGGCCCTCAAAGGGAATGGTACTATTAGGAAGTATGGCCCTTTTGGAGGAAGTATGTTACTGCAGGGACTGGTTTTGAGGTCTCATTTGTTCAAGCTCCCCTCATTATGACTGTCAGTCAACTTCCTGTTGCCAGCAAGGTGTATGACTCTCAACTCCTCCAGCACCATGTCTGCCTGCAGGCTGTCATGCTCCCTGCCATGATGATAATGGACTGAACCTCTGAAACTGTAAGCCAGCCCTTTTAATTAAATGTTTTCATTATAACAGTTGCATCGTCATGGTTTCTTTCATAGCAGTAGTAACCCAAATTAAGACAATATTCTACTGCAAATAAATTTTGAGCAGCATTTATGAAAGTATAGGAGTGTGACAAGCATTTAGAGCAAGTGAGCAATTATAATCAAGTTTGCATTAGTCACTGGGAATATGGGGAAGAACAACTAACACTAAAGGCCTTTCAAAAACCATATGGAAATCTACTACTGCAGAAGCTTCCAAAAATGTGTGCATCTATGAAAGGAATTTAAATGGAATCACTCTATAATGGGGGAGACAATTCCACATCTTGACATGTTATGTCACTAAGTATAACCTCAAGTGCCAGGAACAGTTTACATCTTGTGGAGCTATTGGACAAAGGGATCCCATACCATCATCCAAGCACTACAAACTATTGTGAAGACTATTTATTGTTTTCCATAACCTGACAATGAGGTTGCTGGGTACAACTTACATAATTAAACATCATGAAATCAAGCTGGTTCCCCAGCTTGAAGCTTCATCTCTACTGATTAGCATTCATAGGGCTATTATACTTTGTACAACTGAAAAAGAAAATTAATAATTAATATCATCCAACTCCAACCCTGTGACCTACAACAGTGACATGTATGCAAGATATAATGGTACAGTACGGGCACAAATGTTATGAGAGTAACTAACCTCTCTTTGATTGGATCTAAGGGCCATTCAATGAGGTAGAACTCATACCTGACCCTGCCTAAGTGTCCACAAACCTGAAACTAGATAGACCATGGGCCTAGGGGAAAACTACTACTGTTATTCTGCTAAAGGAACATGGCAATAAAATTACTTCTTATGGAATACTGTGGAACTCATAGATCATAACTCAGGCACTTCAGAGAAGCTTTTTCTTAAAGTAGTTAATTATCTCAGAGACTGACAACCTGACAACGTGCAGAGGCTGAGAAACTTTGGAGTCCTCATCCGACATGGGATATCTTTATCAGCCTCCTCCTGTTAAGGCTCAGGAATCTCTGCAGAGAAGGAAGCAGATGGATTTTAAGAGTCAGAGGTATTAGATGACGCCAAGGGAAAAGCATCTTCCGGACAAGACAGGACTGATAAACATGAACTCGGAGAGTGACAGCATGCAAAAGACCTATAACAGATTCAAAGCAGACAACATCCCAGTACTGAGAAGGGGAGGAGACACAAATTCCCACAAGCTAGTTACAACTGATTTTTTTTTTCTAGAAAAGGAGACATTTTCCCAAATGAACTGTCACTGGGTATATCTACCCCCCTCCAGAGTACCCCCTTGTCCAGGAGGAGTTAGCCAACACAATTCAGAATCCATCACTACCACTATCTTCATCTATAGCTCAAAGAGAGCTATTGAGAATTTAAGGATCTTGCCTAAATCATACATTGTACCAGTAGCTCTCAAAATTTATTAAGTAAGATAGTTATTTACTGTGTGAACATGTTTGGGCAATATTGGGAGGAGCGTGTATTTATAAACGAGAAAAATACAAAATATGAGAAACAGAGGCTGGAGAAGTTTCAAAGGACCTGGCTTAAGTTCCCAGTATGCACATGGTGGTTTACAACCATCCATAACTTCAGTTCCAGGAATTTCAAGGTCCTCTTTTGGCCTCCATTAGCATCAGGCATGTATGCAGTACACATACATGCAGGCAAAACACTCATGCACAAAAAAAGAAAAATATATAATTTAAAAATTTTAAAATAAATAGAATGAGAAATAAAACTGATTAGAAAAATTCCAATGAAGATAGAAACAATCTTCAAGGCTAAGTGATAGAAGCAATATGTAGAACAAGGCTAATAATGATAATGAGTTTAATGAAGACCTAAAGCCAGAAAAGAACTGGAGGCCATGTTTATTTTCTTAGATGTTAAGACCCAGGAAACAAATTCCCATAGCTGACTAAAATCAGAACTGTACTAGCACTGTGCCAGACTCATCATGTACAGCTTCTAAGCCAGGGTCTCACTAAGTACTTGCAGTAAATTTTGAGAAAGGCTGTGCCCTTATCTCCCAATAGGATGTAAGATCAATAGCCACAGAGTTAATAACTCCAGAATAAGGCCAGTGCCAGAAGACATCTAGACAAATAGAAAAGAGAAATTAACAGTCATTGTAGAGCCAGTAAGATGGCTCAGCAGGTAAGGGAAGTTGTCACCAAGCCTAATGTATGAATAGAGTTCAGTTCATAGGACTCCACGTGTGTCCTCCTTCCACAACATAAATTAGTAAATATAAAAATAAAGTAGCTAAACTGTGACGGAGAATGCTAACAGACATCCTAACAAGAAATGGAAAGAAGAGGGAACATTTTGCAGTGGAGACAGCAACTGTCAAAGCTCTGCACCCCCAGAACTGGCTCAGTTTGAATCAGTAGGTGCTCTGTGAACTTTTTATTTAAACAACATTTTCCAAGATCCTAAAATGAACTGGGCAATGACGTTTCAAACATGAGTGGTAAATGTTGCTGGACTTCCAGCTCCCAGATTTGCTCATCTGAAATAGGAAAGGTAAAATAAGAGCTAAGAGTCGCACCTTATTTTATCCTGGAGACGAAAGTCTGAAGGTGAAGTTTCCATCTGGAAAGGTAGGGCTGATAAACAAAGGCTTCAGAATGAAAGCGTGCTCAGTTTGAGTCTTCTAAAATGCTCGACGTGAGTGTTGGGAAATGAAAGGGAATGAAAAATGTATCCACAAATGTGGCCGAGGGTAGAAAAGCTATGCCTCTTGATAAGAGTCATAGCTGACTCCTCCTGTGGAATCTGGGTACACATCAAACTAGTACACACCCATCTGGGTGCCCAAAGAGGAAAAAAAAGAAACTTAAATTTGTAAATTTCAAGCCTAGCTAACTAAACAACAGTAAACAACACCAGACCACATGAGGTGGCAAATTCTTTTTAAAGCACTTTCCAGATGAGTGGATTACAAAATGAAAATGACCCTGGCTACAGAAAATAAATAGAAATCCTGTCTATTTTCTTCTTTTACGCTGTCAGAGCAGCTCAAATAAACAGTATGTCTTCTAAACCACAGACCAGTGAGCTTTGTGCTTGTGTCCAAACGCTGGAAAGAGAGATGCTGCCTTCATCTCTTTGGGTGGCTACCGAGAAATAGTCCATGGAAAACAAGAGGAACAGATGTGGAAATTGAACCACAACCCTTAATTCAGCAGGTTGAAGGTCCAAGATTAGCTTCATGATTAGCCTTAAGCCTTTGCCTGAGGAAGAAGTGGATGAGGGAACAGCTAAGCCGGTGGTGAGGGCATGAGGATGAAATGGTAACTCAAAACCAAGTGAGTTGATGACTAGCTCTGTTAACAGGCATTGCCTGGCTGCTGGAAGCAGGTAACTGAATGCAGTGAAGGGCACTTCCCTGCAGTGTGCTAACCCTCTGTCCATCGGGACAAACCAGAACTTGCATCTCTGAGTCTGAAAACCCAACTTATTTGTCAAACACCATGCATATCAGAGTGCACATCCAGAGATGCCCTAGACCTCAAGCATTTTCCAGTAGGACCATCATGGAGAAGGGAGAAATGCAGAAGGCATAAAACATGAAAATGAGGAATAAACATTGCAGCACATTTTGCCAAGCTAACCAGCGACTGGCTAAAATGCAGTTCTTCTGGAGGCTCTAAAGAGGCCATAGATGACACTTTTCTGTAGGCTGCAGCTGTCCTGCTCCATGGGTGGGGATCTAAAGACGGGATGCCAGTTCCTCAAAGGACATTTTGAAAGAGGAAAGCCCAAGGAACAATAGACCAGGCTTATCATTCCCTATAGGAGTATTGTATTTTAATAGAAAAACAATGAGAATGGCATGAGCTACGAAAGTGACACATATCAATCAAGTCTCATCACTCATCCCTCGTGTCCACCATGCTTCTCACTTATCCCATCCATTTTCCCAAGGTGTCTATATTTTCTTTTATAAAGACATTAATATGAAATTTATTGTTTCCCCCAGTCTTATTAGATATGATTAAACATAGTGAGACACAGAAAGTCAATGTTTAAAAAAAAACTCATCATTTTATCCCAAAGTGATTCCCTATTGTCCTAGCTATTTTTCTTTTGCTTTTAACTGAATTATCTAAGAATGGTTTGTAACTCTACATAAAGAATTAGTGGGGCTGGAGAGATGGCTCAGTGGTTAAGAGCATTGACTGCTCTTCCAGAGGACCCAGGTTCAACTCCCAGCACTCACGTGGCAGCTCACAACTGTCTGTAACGCCAGTTGCAGGGGATCTGACAGCCATGGGAAAACATCAGTGTATATAAAATGAAAATAAATAATTTTTTAAAAAGTAATTAGCTGTTATTGCACGGCAGGTGATTGGTATTCAGTTGTTCAGTAATAAACACATTTCAGTTCCAAGAGTCAAACCCACAGAGGATGCTGAATATTTCCATGAGAATTTCTTAGTGGTCAAGAGAAGACAAGTGGCTGCCAGACTGAGTCCGACTCAAGGGTTTCAAAAGACTCATTTGACCTCCAGCTGAACACATTTCTGTCCTTCGTTCATTATCGTCTTCATCTTTCAGTGAGTTTTATGTGATTGGTGCATAAAACAAACAAAATCCCTCTCCATCTACTTTAATGACTGGAAACAGACAATGAACAAAATATATTGTATGTTTACATATCATGGATACATGTGTTAGATGTCAACTGATGATGAGAACAATAAGGCTAGGAAATGTGGAGGAATGTTGCAATTTTAGTGAAGTCAGCACAGAATGTCTTTTTTTTCTTTAAAGAAAGTGGCATTAAAATTAAGATATGAAAAAAATGTAAGGGGTAGAATTTGGGGGGCGGGGACATGATGGAATAGAGTTCTAGAGAAGAGAGCAGTCTGGGCTAAAGTTCCAGAGGATGACTATCTGCTGCGCCCCATGGCACCCAGGAGGGCAGTGTGGCTGCCCTGACGTGAAAGGGGAGGGCAGGGAACATGAAGTCAATCAGCTCCTGGGGGAGCCCAGCTATGGGTGCCTTATCTTACGAGCTGTCCTTTCGCTCCCACTCTGCTAAAAATGTATGGAAAAAATCTTTTTAAAAAGCACTAGCACAGTATGGCTTGTGTTTTGTAACAGCCTTTTCAAAAACATTGCTGTGTATCAAAACATGCCATTTGTCACTCAGGGAGAGGTGACCAAGGTGCAGAAAGACAAGTGGCCTTTGTTTTCTTTCATGTGTGAATATTATTCTTTGAATCTTGGGATATATTTTCCTACTTTGAATTCATACAGAGGTCAGGAACTTAGTACGGCATGGCGGGGAGTATTTCGAGAGAGGGAAGATAGATGCAGTGGTATAAAAGGTTAAAGAGAACGAATAATAAAAGTTAAGGAGGAATAATAAAAAGAGAAGGGTTAAATGGAGTGGATGGAGGAGGGTAGAGGGGACAATATGAGGAGGGAAAATGAACTCTAAAGACAATTTAGTAAGGTCAATGAAAACCTACATGTACATGATTCCTAACATATATATATAATGTATAATTATATATGTATGCTTATATGTATATCTATATAAAATGTATGTAAGTTTAAATCAAGTTACCCTGTTACTGGGCAGTAATTCCTTTGTAGACACTACAATGATAACAAATAAAAACCTAATACTGCCGGGCGGTGGTGGCGCACGCCTTTAATCCCAGCACTTGGGAGGCAGAGGCAGGCGGATCTCTGTGAGTTCGAGACCAGCCTGGTCTACAGAGCTAGTTCCAGGACAGGCTCCAAAGCTACAGAGAAACCCTGTCTCGAAGAACCCCCCCCCCAAAAAAAAACTAATACTAAGATGGGTTACCTTTTGTGGAATGATTTGAACATAAAATCCCATAGGTCACTAAATATTACAGACTATTGCCAATGCTATTGGTTATCCTCAAGAATTTGACAGTAAAACCCTATTGCCAAAACACCACACACTTGAGCATTAACATAAAATAATCAAGCTGGTACTCACCTGGAAGATTCATCGCTATTGGTTAACTTTCATAGTATTGGAAGGAGCTACACGGGATACTGGAGGAGGAAAATAATCATCAATGTTATCCAGCTGTGAACCTTGAGTGCCACAATAATGATCAGCTTGGCGTAATAATGATTATCCACTGGCATAACAGCGGCACAGATATGATGAAGGTAAGCAATCATTTTCTGATTGTATTTAAGTTGAAACCCGTGCATGGTACTATTATTAGACAAAGAACCTATGGACATACAGGCCATAGGCTCTAGGGAAGAAATTACTATTATTAATCTGCTAAAGGGACACAAAATTAGACCAAGTTCTACTGTCTTATCTTTATACCCATAGATTAGCATGTCTCTCAGCCCTCATCAGAGAAGCTTCTTTCGGCAGGGTGTGATAGTTAACATAAGAGACCCTCAGCTGACCAAGGGGCAGGGAATAAGAGTCTGTGGAATTCTCAGCACTAAGTGAACCATCTGTATCCTATCCACTCCTCACTAGGTTTAGATATCATTGCTTTTGCAATAATCAAAAGAGAGGGCGGAAAGATTCTAAGAGCTAGAAGTCCTGGCAAACTACAAGGAAACAATGATTTCCGGACACATCAGGACAGCAGCACATACAGATTCACAGGATGCACAAGAGGTACACAAGCTCAAGTCAGGCAAAACTCAATCATGAAGAAGGTAGGTTGACACAAAATTCCCACCTAAGGAGATACTGACACTGATATCTCTTTGGAGGTGCAGAGGTCATTTTCTTTAAGGGTGTAGATCCCGTTGGATAGGTACCTTCTAGTGAAGGCCACCTGTCTAAGAGTACATTGGCAATACAAACTGAAGTTCATAGTTTTGTTTTTCGGGCATAGGGGTGTTGGGAAGTAGGCGTTTATGTGAGGAGTGGGGGAGTAAGAAAGCATGATCAAAATACATTATGTAAAGTACTCAAAGAACTAGCAGATGATGAGCACTTTTTAACTCTTTATGATTGATTTAGCATAATATCCAGTCTTGAGTTTTCAGTGATGACGCTGAAGCCTTGTTACAGTGACTTTCCCAAGATCACCAGTCACTGAAGTTTGAGCCAGAGTATTTCAATCTGATATTTGTATGTGCTGCTGTCCTGATGTGTCCAGAAATCATTGTTTCCTTGTGGTTTGCCAAGACTTCTAGCTCTTAGAATCTTTCCGCCCTCTCTTTTGATCATTGCAAAAGCAATGATATCTAAACCTAGTGAGGAGTGGATAGGATGCAGATGGTTCAGATTGCAAGAGCTGAGCTTCATGTTTGGAGAAAGGTAAATCAGAGATTCATTGGAGAAGAGAATGTACGTTGAGGAAAATAATCTAATCCAAACTTGGGTTTTACTAGACTTATTAATTGTTTGTAGTCGTAGTCAAAATCTTCATGCAAATATCCTAATTCCACTGAGAATGATGTCATTTAGCTTTTGTCATATGCCAGATACTTTTTAATACTTTGGGCAAAACTGGAAATAATACATGTTTACCACAGAGTAGAAATGACTAAAAATTTAATATACTGTAGAAGAGATATGATTCAAGGTGTGAAAGAAATTGCCTTGGCTAAAGAGCAAAGAATTCTATAGAACAAAAGGCTTTTCTCAGAGAGCCATTCCAGTGAGAGACTTTTGAACTAGGACTTTTACCATGCAGATCATAACCTTTGAATTATTTATAAGCTCAAATGCTTGAAATAACCTCTGGTTCTTCAGATGTCAAACCAACTAAAAAAGACACAGCTTCCTAATGGAAACATGTTTCCCTTAACCAAGCTCAAAGTATTCCTTGTACCATGCCTTGGTTGACCTCTACTCCAAAAAAAAAAAAAAAAAAAAAGCTACATTTTCACAGACAAAATGCTGCTCCTCACATACAGAGTGGTTCTGTTCTGGCTTGAGTTCTACAGCAACGTAGATCAGAACTCATTCTGGACAAATTCATGGGTGGTAAATCTATCTTTGATTATAGAAAACAAGGCAGAGCCTTAAAGCAAGGTTCTAAAGCAGTAAGCAACACTAAAAATAAATCCAGGAAAAAATTTTGTGAGAACAAATACTGAGTTAAGCAAGCACTGTCAAAACCACAGGGACATGACTGTCTCTCGGATATTTCCATTCCCAACCACATCAAGACGTGCCATAAAAAAGCTCAAATAAATCATAGAGGGAAATAGGTAATTAAACATCTCCATGTCTTTTTCTCGTTTAAAAGGAAGGGAGATAATGGCCTGTGGTCTCATACTGCACTTACCAATAAAACTAAGTTATCAAGATAAAGCCTATAACAAGCAGGACAGGCACAGCAGAATCGACAGAAAAACAAACAAACTGGGATTGGGGAGTAAGAGATTAGAAGCAGGGACCCCCAGAGTGTCACTTAGATGGGATACTGAGAGATGATACAGAGGAGTGATTCCTAAGTCATTGCAATTTGGAGACAACAATATGGAAATATTGATTTCCATAGGGATGTTATGTGAAAACCTGATAAAAATACTGTGAGTAGTTATGACTTGAGGGATAAATTAAAATAAATTTTTGCGTTGTAAACCTAGAATAAAGTAGAATCACTGAAAATGCAGGCAGCTGAAAGTAAATTTATGATAAGAAGTTAATAAACCTAAGAGCCGACATTTATATGATCCACTTCCTATGTACTAAGTACCATGTGCTCATGCTCTCAATTTTCTTGATGGCCTGCTTCATTCACTGATTTGTTCATGTATTCACTGACCTAAAATATGATATATTTAGGTAGTATTTCATGTGCATTTGGGGATAGTATATATTCTGAAGCTGTTTGATAACATACTCTGTTAGGTACATGTGCTGGCTAGATTTATGTCACCTGGACATAAGCTAGACTTATCTGAAAGGAAGGAACCTCAACTGAGAGAATGTCTCCACGTGTCCCATTTTAGGAGTGAGCACTCTGTAGTCTTTTCGTTCTCTGCACCTTGACCAGCTGTGCATCTTTGTGTGACTAACACTCTATAGCAAAAGGAGTGTTTCCAAGGAAGGTTTGTGAGAGGTACTTTTCTATGGGTATAAAGGGAATTCGCTAGGAGTCATTTTAATATCTGTCCCTTTGGCTGAGTAATAGAAGTAGCTTCTCCTCTAGTGCCTGAGACAAGTCTCCTCATAGGTTCTTAGCCCTAACTATGGCTCCAGGTATGGGTTTTATCCATTGGTGAAGGCCTTAAATCCAATCAGAAAAAGGTTGGTCACTCCCACAATATTTGTGCCATTGTACCAGTGAGCGTATCTTACCAGGGCAGTCATTATTACAGCTCACAGGTTTCATAACTGGGTAAGACTGATTACTTTTCTGTTCCAGTGGTGTGTATTGAACCTCCCAACACATCAAAGCTAGTGAGTATGGATGGAGCCTCAAGGTTAATACTAGCTTGATTTTTCCAGATTCTATGGCTCAGGTGTGTGGTGTCTTTGTAAACTGATCCTAGTGGTCAGTTTCTAGAGGATAACCAGGAGCAATGACAAAAGTCTGAGGCTTTTTGAGGCATCTAGACAATCCTATATGGTCAGTACTATTATCTCCTACATGTCTTAAGGAGTAACTGAAGTAACAGTTCTTTTTTAAAAAACCAACTAATAGAAATATGGGAATGGCACTGCACAGTCTGGCTTTACCTGGTTTGCTGTTGTGCTATTTCTACAAAAGCTTGTAGTGATCTTCCCTTTTGTTTCCAGCATCCACATTGGGTGGTTCACCACTATCTCTAATCTGAGCTGCAGGAGATTGAAGCCTTCTTCTAGTCTCTGAGGGCACCTGTACCACATGGCATACAGTCACAAAAGCACTCAAATAACAGTAAAGAGAACTTTTAGCAAAAAAGTGGTAATTAGATAAGCGTTATTTCCTCTGATCATATTTCTAATTGTGAGTATAGAACAAAGAAGGAACATAAAAGTGGGAATTCTTTGAATGAAAGAATTAATAAACAGTAAATAGTACTGAAATGAAGGATGTTTCTTTTTCTGAAAATAACAAAAGGGTATAGAATGGTTGTCTGATAAGAGCTTTACCACTACTTCCACAAAGCACAGCAAAGGAGACTTTAAAATTAGGTGTGTGTGTGTGTGTGTGTATGTGTGTGTGTGTGTATGTGTGTGTGTGTGTTCTAGTTCCTAGTAAAAAAAATCATGGGCCAATAGACCATAAATTAACTTAATATATTTGACTACTTCTAGCTTATCTACCCTAATTTTCTAGGAGTCTAGATGTCTGAGAGAAGATTTATACCTACTGATTATAGAACTGTTAACTTTAAAACAAATGATGGTGTTGAAATCAAAGGATAAGAACAGAGGCCTTGCAGCTAAGTATTAGATAGCAAGCTAACCGGATAAGAAAAATGAGAGAGACTTGGGCTAGATAAGAAAGCTAGTCCATGCGTCTCTGGCCAGCTCTCCCCCAGCCTGTCCCTTGAAGGAGCTGAGAGAAAGCCCCTTTGCTAGTTTCTCTAGTGACCCTTTCCAACTTGATAGGCAGCTACACTTTTACAAATGTTCTAGCATCTAATTAAAACAGGTTTAATTGTAAGGACAGCCTTTAAAAGGCCTCCATATATTCTGGAAGGAGCCTACCTCAAGGGAAAGACAAAGAAGCCTTCTATGGGCCACCCAGAAACTAGAGTGGGTCATTGGCCACTGCCCCATCTGTTTTCCACTCTGGAGGGTACACTTTACTTACTTTGCCTTCACTTACTTGTCTGCTAAACATAATTTGACTGTTTGTTCCATGTGTGCCCCAGTGTGAATGCTTTACTCCTAAGAACACAAGAACCAGAGCTTCATCATAACTGGAATCAGAGGGAACACGGGGGAAGGTATGTCCCATAGCAGGTGTTTTTCCCATGAGTCTGTTGACAAGAAAAAGTGTGGGAAGCTAAATGAAAATCATGCACTACAGGAAAATCAATGTTGACCTATGGAAGTTAAAAAAAGCAAAATATTTCAAAAATGCTTCATTTAATGTACAAACCTTTGGGGATTAAGAGAAATTGTGCCTGTATCCAGCTCTGAATAACCCACAGCATCATTAAAATAAACCAAATAGAGCCCTATGTGATTAACCAACTGTGGTAGAGACTAATAACAATGAGGTGTATGACAGAGAGCTGGGCTGATTCCTTCTCCACGATGCCAATTCCATTTCTAAGTCATCTTGCTTAATTATTAAGAAAGACAGGCCACTCCCTTCCCCAAGGGGCCAAAACAGTTCCCCTCCAGCCAAAGGCCAGGACCTATGCACCTTAATAAGAAAGTTGAGCCAAATTACCATCCGGTCAGTAAAGCTCCACAGGCCCCATAAACTTTCCAGGAATCCATCAGGTTAGCCAAAAGAAACAGTACTGAATCTGAAGGGGAGCAAAGAGGGAAAAACGAAAAGGAAAGGAAGCCTCCTCTGTAAGGTAACTATCTCTCCAACCACCTCCAACTGGTTATTCTAAGACAGCAATGTGCAAGAGCAAATGCCATCAGATATCATTTACTAACCCAGGCGTAGAACATCCTGGAAACACATGTAGACACTGCTGAGTGACATCCTAGGTTTTGTCAACTGCCTATGGGGTAGCTGTTGGCCTTTTGATTTCTGTTGTTTTTCTCTCATCTTTGACAACTTATCCCATATGTGGCCCACAGACAAGGAAGGCAATTTGAAGTATCATTTATTTTACTAGACAAACATCTTCCATTTCCTAAGAATCACCAGGAAAAATTATCCTAACTCATACACAGTCATATGCAAACACACAGCAATGGAGGTAATTTTGTTAACGGTTGTTTATTGGTATTAGAATTACAGAAGCAAAAGATGAACTGAGGATGAAAATAGAGTGAATGTTCCATGGGAAAGCAGCGTAGGTGTCCTTTCTTTATGGAAAAATAATAGTTCTCAAATCTTGTTGTTTTGTATAAGGTGCATGGATATATAAATACAAATGCATTTATTACATAGTATATACAATAGACCCATTTGCATTTGTTAATCAAGCATATTTGAAAAGAAAAAAAAAAACAACTTAAGTTGCAAAGGCCATTCTATCCCCGTTCCATTCAGTAATTACATCAGTGTGTGCCTGGCAGTAAGCAAAATAGCTTTTCGCTTGAGGTGCAAACGTCTTGCACAAGGACCTATGAGATGGCTCAGTAGGCAAAGGTACTTGTTGCCAAGCCTAACCACCTGAGTTCAGCCCCCAGAACCCACATGATACAGGGAGCACCAAGCCATGACAATTGTCCTTGGGCCCTCAACATGTGTGTCCCACCCAGACATACACACACACACAAATGCAAAATAAAAATTAAATTAGACCTTGCCAGGACAGACTGAAACATATTGCAAAACATAGCCAGCCATTGCATCTGCTGCTCAAATGGAAAAACCTCCATCTATTTTAGTGCTGGAAGGAAATCTACATTGGACACAATAAGAAATGACCTATCTGAATAAATTTGTATTCATAAAATAATGTGTACTGAATAAAGTGAACAGTGCACGAAATGCTAACTTGTCATTTGGGAACCCGGCATCTCTCGTTCCTTCTGTACTTGCTCTTTTCTCAGATCTAACATAAAAGGTTATCCCAGTCCATAGGTTTGTCTATGGTTTTCCAGGATAGAAGTATCACAGCCATTTCTTTCACGCATTATATATGCACTATAGTTGAACATTAATTGCAACTAATAGTTAGACATTTTCATAATTAAGTAAGACACTCTCCTGTCCTCCCAAGTCACAATGAATCCCATCGGTGCTGCTTTTCAGATGAAACTGTGTCTGTGGGGTCATTAAGGATATCTGATAAAATATCTGGTTGTGAACTAAACTGACCAGTCCCTGATCAGGAAAAAAACTAACCAATCCCCCTTCTCCCTGAGAAAACCCCACCTCCAAGAAGTCCTATATAAGCCTCTCTGCCCATTCAGTTATAGGCTGCCATTAATCACTTCTTGGCAGAGGCAGCCACTCTTCTGGACTCCTCCTTCCCAAAAAAATCTCTTTCTTAAAAATAGTTTTGGGTGATGACCTTCATTCACTGGCACAGACTAGAAGAACCTGTCTGGGAAGTCCCTTAGGGGACTGAGCTGAAACACCTTGCTAAGATGCTCCCTAGGGGGTCTCAGCAAGGCAGAGCAGAACAGAAGGACCTTGCTAGAATGCTCCTTAAATGGGTCTGAGAAGAAAAAGTAGCAACTTTTCACCTAAACGGGGTGGAGGGTGTTAGCAAAAGAAGAAATACTTTGGGCTGGAGAAGAAGCGGATAGCTTTACTATGATACTCCCTTAAGATAACAGCTTAAGGTAACAGCAGAACTCAGCTATAGCGGCCCTCCAGGACAAGAGCCAGGACAAGAGCAGGATCACTGTATCCTGCAGGGAGACCATCCCCCAGGGCACCTGAGCTTCAGGTAGCCTGACTTCCCAATAGTCAGGACAACTTTCCTCCAGGGCTGAGCTGTCCATATCCAGAGCTGTCCTGTTGCAGGCAAAGTATATCCTGGCTTCCCGGTAAGTCAGGATATCTCTGCAACACTGTGACTGTAACACATTCCCCTACACGCAGGTTCACAAGAGAGAAATCCAGATCTCCAATTAATAAGGAGATGGATGACTCACCACAGTGATTGCCCAGGACACCATGAGGTGGACAGACGTGAAAACAGTCTAGAGACCCCCTCCCCCAACAATCACCGCCTCCTAAAGAGGAGAGAAACCCCATATTTAAGAGACCCCAGAGGGCTGCTTCCTACTTTCTGAGTATTCGCACCTCAAGTGGTCCTTTCTTCCACACTAGAAGCAAGCCCCTAGACCAGGACTAGGACTAACAGGTTCAGGATAGAGTCACCAAGAGCTCCCCATGCCCTGTAATCTTTCTGCCTTTATTCGCCCTGGCCCCAAGAATGGAAGGCTATAAACATGGCTTTTGACAGAATCTGCTAATGACTTTGTCTCTTTGTAGTAGGACACCTGTTCAAACTGCACTCCATCCTTAAGAGGCTGGACACGGTTTGAGGTTCTCAGGGTCCAGCTACAAAGGCCACTGCTACTATGCTGGTTGGAATCTCTAAACGAGTAAGCATCTGTCTGTCTCTTTGATCCACTGAAGCCGAAGCTGGGGGACGCTAGTTGCCTTTTCCTAAGTAGGGTAAAGCTGCCTGTGGTCAGACAGGGAGACAGTCACTGTAGGCTATAGCTTGCTGCGATTGGTCCATTTCTTTTTTTATTTAATTTATTTATTTCTTTATTAATTAATTAAAGATTTCTGTCTCTTCCCCACCGCCACCTCCCCTTTCCCTCCCCCAATCAAGTTCCCCTCCCTCGTCAGCCCAAAGAGCAATCCAAACTGCCTAGGCTCCCACAAAACCAATAGGTGCAGTAGGATCAAAAACCCATTGCCATTGTTCTTGGGGTCTCAGTAGTCCTCATTGTCCATTTCTTGTTCTAACCTCACAAAACAGCCATTGAGATGGAAGAATGAGTGATGGAAGAATGGCTGTAGGCTAGGCTACATTTCTTTCCCAACAGACCAGGGAGCTAATTCCAGTGATCTGTGGGACTTCTTCACAGGTGTCTTCATTTTAGCTGTTGGTCTGAGGCATTGGCACAACCTTTCTGGATGGGAGGCCGGTGAACACCAAGCCTCATGGCCTGCCTCCCCCGAAAGTGGGGCCTAAACAGACAGTTTCAAGTGCTTTGCACCATCAGCCAGGGTGGATTTGGTCCTGTGAAACTGGTCTACAATCACCTCACTTGCATGCCCGTCACAATAAAAGTGGGAGAGAATCTCAAGAAACACCTGCGCCTAATCATGGCAGAGATGGCGGTACTGGAAACGGTTCAACATCCCCACATCATTCGCCATTTGCAGGTTTTAACAACAGTGAAATATTTGTACATCGTTACAGAATGTGTGCCGGGAGGAAATCTGTACCAGCTAGTAAAGGAAGCAGGCAGGCTGCAGGAGAAAAAGGCACAGAAAATGTTCAGGCAGCTAGTGTCAGCCTTCAGGTACTGCCACGACCACGGTATCATCCATCAGGACCAGAAGCCCCCAAACATCCTGCCAGATGCAGAGGGCAATGCAGAGCTCGGAGACTTTGGCCTTGCTACCAGGGGTGGAGCAGGCACTGTGCTGCAAGGGTGCTGTGGGACCAAGAGCTACAATGCTCCAGAGCTGGTTCTGAGGGGAGGCTATGATGGGAGGAAGGCAGATAGATGTGTGGAGTCTGGGTGTGCTGCTCTATTTCTCTGACTACAAAGGCAGGGGGTTCACTGTGACTGAGGCTCATGCCCGACTATAACAGGACTAGACTGGAAACATGAAGTAAAATTCTCTTACCTGCAAGGGATGGAGAAGAGATATGAAGCCATTGTGCAGAGGGAACAAATGTCCAGATGGAATCTTTTTGTTGTTGTTGTTGTTTTTGTTGTTGTTGTTTTTTGGTTTTTTTGGTTTTTCGAGACAGGGTTTCTCTGTGGCTTTGGAGCCTGTCCTGGAACTGGCTCTGTAGACCAGGCTGGTCTTGAACTGACAGAGATCCACCTGCCTCTGCCTCCCGAGTGCTGGGATTAAAGGCGTGCACCACCATCGCTCAGCTATCCAGATGGAATCTTATGTGATGATCTGGTGTTGGGAGCTGCAGATCCCTGACTCCTTGACTTTCTTTGCCTGCCTCAGATCCTTTGCCTACTGGAGTAAACTGAGCATGAGACCCACAGCTGCTCTGAGCATGAGACCTTGATGACAGGGGAGTGGGTTCTGATGAGGCCTGCAGCTGAAAAATCCCAAGAGCTAGGCATGGCTATCAGTTCCCCTTCCCCTGAGCACAATAAACTTGGCACTCTTGTATCAAGGGTGACCCGTGTCTGTGTGTCTATCTGTCTGTCTATGTGCTTTTTTTTAAATCTCCAGGCCCCCATTTCTGAGGTTCATTCAACCAGTCCTGTAGTGGTACAGACGCTACAGGACTGTCAGATTTTTACAATCCGGTGCCTGGAAGAGTGACTATGGTCAAGGCTAAAGGGGTCACCTCGAAGTCTCCCTGCTCAGATAGACAGTGGGAGGTGCTGAGCTCAGACATGTTTGCTTATAGCAGACAGTGGGGCATCAGCTGGGTCTGGACAGCAGCATCTGGATATGAGAGTCTCATGCTGCATGCCAGTCCATGGACACCAGCCAAACAGGAAGGCAATATGACTGCAGTTCCGCAGGACTCTCGATGAAGAACTAACTCTATTCTCTGAAGCAGAGGGTACTGTGATAGCCATCCTGAGTACCTGATGAACAGGGAAGACGCTGCTCTGCAAAAATGTCTTCAAGCTCTCCTTCCAAAGACCATAATAATAGCCTTCTAATAAGACACTAATGGCTCCCTTTTTCTCTCCCTTCTTCCATGCATTCTACCTCCAATAACCCAGAAGACAATTCCTCTGAATTGTCAGTCTAACCCTCTTCCAGATCATGGGAAAGCCACCTGGAGAGGGGATCAGGGCATCTCTCCTTGTATGTCTGTATGAACAATCAGGATATGGGCAGTCTCTGGAAGGTCCTTGCCATTGCAGGATAGCCTGAGCTGGGGCGTTGTCACCATCTAACGCAGGAGCCCTTGTGTCAATGTTGGGGTGAGCTACTTGTTTGTCCTGGCTGCCCAGAACTAAAATAATCACATAGACACTGTATTAATCAAAACGCTGCTTGGTCCATTAGCTCTAGCTTCTTATTGGCGACCTCTTACATCTTAATTTAAGCCATTTCTTTTCATCTGTCTATCACCACGAGGTCGTGGCCTACCAGCAAAGTTTCAGCACGTCTACCTCCATCAGTGGCTCCATGGTGGCTCTCTAACTGTGCTTTCTTCCTCCCATGCTATAGGCCAAGCCAATTTTCTTTATTCATTAGCCAATAAAATCAACACATAGAAGGACCTCCCACACCATTTCAATACACAAGATGGTTGACAAAGCCGTTCTGACCTTTGAGATGAAGTGCTGATGCACCTGTCTCCATGTAAACATATCCCAGTCCTCCCTTAAGGGGTTCTATTGTCAACTATGGTGACACCAAGACAAGAAGGACTCTGACAGTAGGAGGTTGGAAGGGAAGACATTGTGAGGCCCAGCTCTAATGGAGAACTAGATAGCGAAACCAGAGATTTCCCTCTTCAGACCCACGTTCTTCATTGGTGTTCTCAGAGTGACAACTCTGTCACCAAGAAGGCAACAACTTATTTCCTGAATCTCCTTCAGCTTTCATTCTCAGTCTTCTAGACCTGAAGAGCCTGCAGGAGGGCCTCTCCAGATTCATCAGTGGGTGGCCCTATGGCCAGTGTCCCTGCATTTCCTTGGGATTTTGTTCCAGGTGTGGGATGTAAGAAAGAGCTAATAATTTTATTATTTCAGAAATGACGCCACAGAAATGCGAGTAAATGCCAAAAACAAACCAACAAATAACAGGAACTATGACTAGAATTGATTATAAATACTTAGAGGAATTCTTTTGAATTCAAGGAGAGACAATACAATGGCAAGTTTTTAATGAAGAAACTGAAATAAAAAGCCTTTATATGACAACGACAAATTTTGTAATTTTTAGCTTTTGAAAAATGACAAAACACACATGCACGTGTACTGTATAAATATATATATATATAATTTTATACTCCAGTCTGCACATACAGGCACAGTAAGAAGCATAAACTTTGCAAGGTAACACATCTGGTTCATGAGCTCATACCTTTCTACTCCAAGTCCAGACCTTTTTCCATTGTGAGCACAGCTGCATGCTCCATATCCAAATACAGAAAACTAAAGGTCAACTTAAATGTTGAGAGCACTAGAAGTCAATTTAGGTAAAATAATAGTAAAAATTCGTATAAAGTTTGAGCAGAGTGGGTTGGAAAGATGATAAAGTCATTCACGGATTGTCTTTGTCTTAAGTGCAAGCTAGTTTTACGTTATCTTGACATGAGCTAAAGTCATTTGGGAAGACCGATCCTCAGCTGAGAAAATTCCTCCACCAGACTGGCCTGTGGACAAACGTGTGGTGTATTTTGTCAATTAGTGTTTGACGTAGAAAGGACCTGCCTATTGAGACATGGTATATAAGAAAGTAGGCTGAGTAAACCATGGAGAGCAAGGCCATAAGCAGCATGTTCCTCCTGGGGCCTCTGCTTCAGTTCCTGCCTTCAGGTTCCTGCTCTGACTTTTCTCGGTGATGGACTGTGATATGGAACCATAAAGCTGAAATAAATACTTTGCCTCCCAAGTTGCTTTTGGTTATGGCATTTTATCAAAGCAACAGAAAATATAAGACATAGATCAAGTGCCAATAAGTATTGTGTGAGTTTGACTCTCAAAGTACAAATGAGAACCAAAATATGTGACACTGTGGGAAAAGGTAAACAGTATCAATGGCTAAAAACATAATTACAAATAAATAATCCAGTGGGTCCTAATCCAGGTTAACTTTATGCTATTCCGTTTTACTTGTTCATTTAAACTTTTAAATTTAGAGAAGACATAAACCATGGAGTTGGAAAATAACGGAAAGGCAGCCCCTTTATGGCTGCCCCCATCATAGGTCCAACTCCACATTCTATTAGCAATAAAGCACCCTACAGTTAACTTCTGCCCACATTCCATGGAAGAGGAGAAATTAGAAATTTAAGTTAGTTAAGTCTAGTTCATGCTCCAGATGGCCTATTAATATACTACTTTCAACAATGTTTTTATCAAAATATGCACAGAAACATTTTGTAGATCTTTGTGTATATTTTACCACATTTTAACACTTAAACTGCTAACTTTCTTTGCACTTTGCACCTCCGTCACCCCACTCCCTTCTCAATCCAGCAACATCCTTGTACCTATCCCATATAAATGCACTGTAGCCTTAAAAATCTCTAAAAAGTATTTTCTAATTTAACATGAATAATGGCATGTTTCATCTAAGGATGATCGTTCCCTAATACAATTTTTATCATGTCAGGAATTTAAACAAAACTTCATAGTTTGCCTTTCTGGCTGATTCCAACCACTATGTATATGTGAATATGCTTCAAAGGTGAAGGATGGACATGCTCACTGGACATAGAATTCTCAAAGGAGAATGGTGTGATAAGAGTAAGTGAGGCAACGACTTTTGAACTGACAGAACCAACATCATCGGTTCTAAACACTTCCTGAGCCGGGAAATGATTCCCTAAGCACACTTGCTTGACCTTCTATGAATATCATCTAACAAAAGAACTCCGTCTTCCTTGGAGCAAACTCTCTGGGATCCCCAGCCTTTATAAAATATTCCTGTTGCTGTGAGTCATTTGAACACTTTTAGATATGAACATATAGCCTATTGAAAGTCATTGACAGAATTGTTTCTCTGCATGTGCTATGATGAACTTATTGTATTGTCTGACAGAGTATGGCCAATGTAGCTGTTCGGGCAAATGCATACCTTCTCAGTACAGTCATGTATTTACTTACCAGTAAAATAAGGTAGCAGGACTATTTCTTGTGGCTCAACTTTCCCTTTTATCCCCAGCTGACATTTCAAAAATCCCTAAGGGCTGTGTTCTAGCCACTGAGGTCTCTCTCGGTAAAGTAGAGCCATTGCATGAATCTACTTGTCCTGGTAAAGGCCACTCTAAGTTTGACACTTCAACTTGACCTGAGAGTCACCCTGAAAAATATCTCTGCTGTTTTTCAGAAGATGATCTTGGTCCACGAAGAACAAGAGCCATGAAAACTAAACCAGGACTATACTTAGCCTGATCTTCCCAAAGCAAAGAAATAGAACTGAACGCTATGGCTGTAAATGCTTTCTTTTAAAATGAAGAAACTCATTAAAAGAAATTGCATCATGCATAAATTTTGTAAAACATATGTGAAGCAGAATATCAAGAAAAGCACATGTAACATTTGTGAAAACAATTATTCAATTTGGCATTCAAAATCAATTTAGGGGAAAAGATAAAAAGAATGTAGAAAGTGCCAAAATGACATTTCTGACACCATTCTTTGTGTATACCCTAAATTGGATCGAATGTAAAGTAGAAAAATATGTGAACACATAAAATTGGTAACACAATGGAGGGCCATGTAGTGCTCTAACTGCGGAGCATTTAAAGCTGGAAAGAACTTCAGAAATTATCCAAGTCCACCTCATTTATTCCAAAGCAAACTGGAGCTCAGGGCAGTTAAAGGCCCTGTCCAAGGTTATACAGCTATCGGAGGGGAAAAATAAATAAACAAAACAGGAAAGATGCCTAGGCCTCTCCGTGCCGTATTGACTGGTCACTAATATGCAGAGTAAATGACAGCAGCAGAAAGTGAGGCTTTTGTACACTTGATTTTAATCCGTTGGGTTCAATGGAAAGACTATCTTTTAGGTCCATAGAGAGATGCTGGGCACACAAGTGCAGCCGTACAAGAAGACTTGTCACTCAGAAGGGCAGGTGGCTCTCCAGTCACAGGTGCAGTTTTCAGGTGACAAGTTGTCATCCTGAGGTCCAATGTGCACAGAAGAGAAGGACTAAGGAAAAGTGGCATCTCATGCGTTCGTGGTGACTGCATGATACAGGCTTTTATAGCATAAGTGTCTTCCGATATTTCTCTTCTGTCCTCCCCCAAAATGGGAGAGATTCTGAACTACCCCCACTCAGAAAGCTTCATGAATCATAAAGGAGCCAGAGGATGCCACAATCCCTAAAGTACTGTAGGTGTGATTAAAATTGTAGCAAAAACTAAAACTTTCAGTCAAAAGTTCACGATCTCTGTTTTAACTTTTTGATGCTGAAATTAATGTTGTGACCTGCAATGCATTAAGAAAAGTATTATTTTCTTTAATCTTAAAGCTCTAATGTGCTTTAAAGAATTTTTAAGATAACTATGGAAAGTGAGATAAATACTTCAATGAAAACTTGCCATGTTTTTACTGCTCTCTCCCATGACTTGTGACCATTCTTTGAATTCCCCCAACGTTACTTTGCTTCTTGTTACCCTTTGGCAAAAACTTCACTGAGAACTAGAATGTACTGTTTGATTTAACTTTTGAGCAATCTCCCCAGTCTGTTAAGTAAATGATTCATTTCGGGTTTTCCTGTCTAGCATCCAGGAACTGTCTTGTATTGTCTGGTATAGATGCCAATAGGCCCTTTCTGTGGAGTTGGAAGGACATCCAGACAGGTCAATTTGAGCATTTCAGCTAATTAGACATACAAAGAAAAAGTTTCACCAAAGTTCTTTTGACGTTTTTATAAGAAAAGGAACAGAAAAAATAAAATCTTTTTCTTATATTCAGGAATCTTAAACATGGAAGGCCACGTAAGCTAAGAGCCATCCATGCTGTAGCGTGTGAAATACATACAGATTAAGACAGTGGAGAGGAGAGGAAAGCTGAAAGACAAGGAAGAGGAAGCCGCCTGCAGCATCCTGAACTCTGGAACCCACCGAACTCACAGCTAATACAATGCTTGAAAATTCCAATTACAAAAGAAAATTAATTTTGACTTTATTCCTTGGTCAAACTATGTGATTTGCACTCAAGGGTGATAAATAGTGCAAGGCCCTTACAAAAGCAACGTGAAAATGAAATAACTCATTAGAATTAAGTTTTTTTAAAACCTCATAAGACCATATGAACGGTTCATGCTGTGAGCCTCTGTCTGTCACTTATTTGGTTCCAATGTCAAATTACTCTCCTTCTGTGTCATCTGAGTAGTTAGGATGAGTGATGAATAGAAATTAAGTAGATTACTATGAAAGGGTATGGGGATAAAATTCACCAGAACCAGATGGAAAACATTCTCTGACTCTATTATTGTCTGATTCACTCATTCATCAAAAGTGCCTACTGTGTACCAGATACTGCTCTAGTTTCTGTGACATGAGCAAGCTCCTTCTCCCAACATGACGGATGATATAAGAGGTGACAGACTGGACAAACAAGTCACATGTATCCTGTGCAGATGTTGGTAACTGCTAAGAGGAAAGAAAACAATGGAAAACACGAAGCTGTCTCTGAAGGGCCAGGTGTACTAAAATTTCATATACAGAATCCATGAGAGACTCCTGAAGAAGGAGTCTCTGGAGCAAAGACATGAAAAAAGCAGCAGGGTTGAGTCACATAACTGCATGAGGAGTGACTTCAGAACGGCCGATGGTGAGGGCAGGAAGAAGGAGAGCATCTCATCAGAGAGGCATTGCAACAGTTCTGATGAGCTGCGATGGCTCTCTAGACGAAAGGAACTGCTTTTTGCTTGCAGAGCTAATGCTTACATGCTACAACTGGAGCCTGGAAGAAAGTCAGCAGTTAGGCATGACTTTCACACTTGCAGACCAAGGGGCTAGAAGGGTGGAGTTTCTGTTCACTGGCATTGTGAGTGCTACAGCGAGACATTTGGCTAGGACATCTAGGACACGAAGGGTGGGTGGCTGACACTAGTTACGGACATTTTCAGTTCTAGACAGTGGAGGTGTAAAGAATCTGATAAACATAAAATTCAGACACATTCTACCAGGAAAACTTACTCCCTGAGTGGGGGTGTGCATAATGACTTCCTTCCCCAAAGGGAATAGGAATAGGGGAGGGAAACAGCTTTAAAGTGAAGAGCTGTGACAAACACACCCTTGGCTGAGTGACTAGTGTGAATATCTACAATAGCTATGTTGTTAGGCATGTTCTTAGCAGAATGGGATATAAATGACCCAATAGGATCTTTCTTTTGGATCTTCTTTTGTTGTTGTTTTATTTAGTGTTTGATTTTGATGGATCTCACTATGTATCTTAGATTGACCACAAACTTGTGGGAATCCTCCTGTCTTAACCTCCCATGTTCTGGAATTATGGGTTTATGTTACCATACCCAGATAGACATTTAATTCAAAAACTCACAAACTAAGACCCCAAATCACCTAGGCCACAACCTTATCACCTATTATCTTATGAGTAAACATCTGCCCAATCAAAACAAATACTTCACTGGTCTTCTTCAAAACATACAAAGTTATCAGACACAGAAAACCTTTGAAACTATTACAGCCAGCAGTAGCCTAAGAAGAAACAATTCAGTGTAACACAGCATGCTAGACAGGAGCCTAAATAACATCAGGGGCAACAGGAGTCTGAAAGCATAATTTTTTACTAAGGAAACCTTATCAGCATCAAATCACCAGTTGCGGCAAATGTACTATGCCCATGTGTGATACTGAAATAGAAAATTGGAAGTGGATGTAAGAACACTCTAGACTGACTAGTTTTGTAAACTGAGCAGCCTGTAACTACCCTAAAATATAAAGGTTAATTTTTAAAAACAATACTAATGAGCATTTTCTACTAAAATGAAGCAAAACGATGTCCTGGAAAATCAATAGGAAGCTATTATATAGCCTTACAGTTCTGAAGGCTATACATTAACGATGAATGTCATTGTATGAAAACCAGGGTCAGCAGAACAGTTTCTTCTATCTGCTTTCCTTCTAGTCCACTCATCTATCTATCTATCTATCTATCTATCTATCTATCTATCTATCTATCTATCTCTGTCTGACCGTCTGTCTACTATCTATCATCTCTTTATTTATCATCTATATCTATCATTTACACACAAACACATAAATATATAAAACACATATAAATCTACCTACCTATTTATCTTTCTTTCTCCTGAATCTTGCAGTCTTATTTCCTCAGATTAGAACTCCTTTGATTATTGATCTGACACTGAATAATCTCAAATGTCCTCTCCATGCCCAAATCCTTACCAAATTGAAAATTCATTTCTGCCATGCGAACCCACTTATTCATAAACTCCAGGGTTTAGAATACAGGCATACAAGTTAGCGCTTTGCTTTTAAAGTGTTGTATGTCAACTAATAACCATGAGGGCTAATAACCATTAACTACATTGCCATCAAAGGAAAAGTTATAGTATGCTCTACAAGAGCAATTTGGCTGGAGTGGTGAGGTGGAAGGTGGCTGAGGGGTATGGAAAGAGAATGGAAGCGGAGGTACTGGGAAGAAAGCATAGGAACCTTCTACAATGATCTGGCTAACACTGGCGTATAAGTTAGGACTCTTCAAACAAAAGAAACAGTGGGATTTAGATAGAAAGAAAGACGGAGATTTATGTAAACCCTCCTCTGATTATGGAAGCTTGGAAAGCCCAAAATCTTATGGGAAGGTCAGTCATACAGAGACTCAGGAAAGTGTTGTATTTGAAGACTAAAGACAGGCAGGCTGCAGACTCCCAGTAATCAGGAAGAATGGGCTGGGTAGGAGGAGGAGGCAATCTGTGAATGATATAAATTAAACCAAGATTACAGGTAGATTATAGACTGTGGTAATTCCAAGGTCAAGAGTAGACAATGAGAAAGTACTCTCTTTCAAGGGACCAGGGTGTGGTTTCTAGCACCCACTTTGGGGCTTGCAACTGTCAATAACACCTATTCTGGCCTCTGTGGGCAACAGACATGCACATGGTATATATTAAATCAGTGGGCACATAGACATAAGACAGTAATAAACAAAACCTCAAAAGAAAAAAAAAACATCCTAACACTGGTGACTTTTCATGAAGACCAGATTGAATCTCGAAGGCTTTAGTTTTTAAATCCTCCTGTAAAGGGAAGCAGAGGATTCCACAGAGTGCCTCACGAAGACACTAACATCGATAAATTACAGGACTTGGACATGGGTGAGGGATCCCAAGCAGGACCGGAGATCAGAAACTCTCTAGATATGGATACTGTCAGAAAGTGAGAACAATTCTGTAACTGAGTAATTTAATAAATGTTACCCCTAGGAAAACATGCTGGAGTAAACTGTAATGAGTAAAACAAAGAGGCAGCAATTTCTCATTTTGTCCAAGAAAGAAGAATGTTTTATATTTGAGCTGGAATTACTTTTGCCTGTGCTTAGATGAAATGATAAAGTAATTTTATTTTGTCTTCCTTTAAAGCACTATTAGAGACTGAGGCTAATGTTGTGTTATTGCTTATACAGATATGTATATACATGTGTGTGTGTGTATGTAACTTAGCTTCCAGATGCTAGGTGCTATTCTTTTATGGATTTACAAATAACCTTTTCACAGGAATAGGGAAATGTCAAAACCCAGTGCTGAAACCTTAAAAAAAAACAAGGAGCTATGAATGGCTAAGGATACAATGACTGAAGCCAGAAATGTGGGGTCTCGTTTCATGAGACTCAAGATGTCATTTGTTTGGTTACTTACTTGTGAGTTTACTAGAAGCGTACGGTTTCTTTAGTCGTTTTTAGGCTCCTCTTTAAGGAGAAAATTTAACACATACGAGGGATACAAAACAGTCATCTCTTAAAGGGGACACCATATTTGAATTATAGCAGAAGATCAAGGGAATATTCACAGAGCAAAATAAGAATAAATACTCAAGAAATGTAAGGGGTGGATATTAGGAATAAAAAGAAAAGGATGAAGAAACTCCCAGAATTACTTAGCCTTCCCGGCTCCACCTGAATAGTAAAGCCTGGATTGTTGCGTGGGAACAATCTCTGTTACCACACAGGTATTAGCATGACTCTTGCTGGTGGCTGAACTCCAGGGGATTTTCTTATTCTCAGTATGTAAGCTCCCTTACTGGCTAGGAAGAAGTATTTCATATCATAAATGCTATGTTCCTTCCTTCATGCTTCTCATGATCAATTGTGGAACCAGGATGGCTTTCCAAGGGGAGTCTTAGGCTACCTGTTTATTCTTTGGTAAACAACAAATACAGACAAATAACTCAGGCAACTTTTCCTCCTCCAGGAAGTGTCACTGAACGTAGAAGAGTGGAAAGCTATATCATTTGGTGTCTTAGTTAGGCTTTCTATTGCTATGGGAGACACCATGACCACAACAACTCTTATAGAGGAAAAACATTTAATTGGTGCTTGCTTACAGTTCATAGGTTTGGTCCATTGTCATGAAGGCTGGAAGCATGGTGACGTGAAGACAGACATGGCTCTGGAGCGGTAGTAGAGAATTCTACATCCAGAATGGCAGGCAGTAGGAAGAGAGAGAAACGCTGGGCCTGGATTACTCATTGAAACCTCAAAGCCCACCCCTACCGACATGCTTTCTCCAAGTCCACATCAACTCCAACAAGGTCACCCCTCCTAATAGCACCACTTTATTTTGACCAAGCATACAAATATATGGGGACCACTCTAATTCAAACCACCACACTTGGGGCTTACATTCTCTATAAGCACTATACTTTACTTGGTGTTAGACGTTCAGTCTGAGGAACAGAGAAACCGAGTAATATAACTCACTGTAAGTACCAGCGCATCACATAAAGTAATTAAGTGTACCCTCTTAGAGGCAGAAAGGAGAGAAAGCAGATTATCAAAGCATCATTAAATACCTCTGCTAGAAACTGTGTGTCATTTTCCCCTTTATTTCAAGAAGTTAAAATACCTTGTTCCAATTTCTAGCCAGCTCCATGATGATTCAGAATCACACTTTCACATTCAAGGAAGTATTATGATCCCGAGACCATGTAAGTACCATGAGAATGAATGTGAGACCTTTCAGGATTCACATTCTACATCATAACATCCAATTAAATGGGTCTCTAAAATCATTTCCTACATGACTACTGTACAGGTACTGTACAGAGTGGCCACTGAGCACATATCAGAGAAGAAATAGATTCGAGAGTAGCATGTCTGTCATAGGAGATGACGAAAAATATAACTAGAAGGGGAGCTGGTTTAGAATTACAGATGTCTTGATAATATTCAAGGAACAAATGCTTCCGGCATAATTTCCAGATCAGATCTCCAGTGTGGATCAAAAGAGAGAATATGATACAATGTGCAGCCATTGAGAGTCAAGCAATAGACATGTGAGTTTTCTTCTTCTGTTGGAAGGAATTGAAAGATAACACATTTGATTTCTATGGTTGCACACAGTTCTGTAACACAGGGGAGTTGCTTCAGATCTTGGTTCATAGTCGAACCAAGTATATACAGGCAGAACATCCACAAGATACTCCAGGATAACCTGCCTGGCTTCCCTTCTTCCTGGCTGTCCATCAGAGGTGTCTCCCAGTCCGTAGCATTTTGGTGTTCTGAAGGAAATCTATGTGGTGGCCGAGAGTGAAGCAGTTTTTGGAGTTCTCTCTCATCTTCTCATGGTGCACTGTTTTCTCAAGTTCCCAATTTCTTAGACGGTGACTCATGAAAATCTTAGTTACAGAAAAAGTTTCTAAAGAGGCAATTTCCAAAAATTAATTCCGAAGCAAACATGTAATAAATCCAGGTGTTTCTGGCAGGCCTCGCCCGGGTTGCATCACACGGCTCCATTGCAGCCTCACTCTGAACAGAACAGCATGTGCACTTTGCACCGTGTAGGCTGTAGTCTTATGCAGTGCCAACAAACCCTGCCTGAAAGAGCCAGACTCGGATTTGAGACTCTTCTAGATTATGAATTACAGTGTTCTTACTCTTCAGTTTGTTTTCTGAGAAGCAATAGTTTATTTACAGAAAACGAGGACTATTCCTATTCCCTTACCATCATCCCTCAGCATATGTTTAGACTGGATTGTTTTAGGATTTTTGTGACACCTATGAAACCATAGCAATATGGTTTCCTAAATAATGACAATACCAACCAAAATGTCAATGAGAATGGGGGAAATCTCACAAACTCCATGCAACAAAGAGCTACAGGCAATCAATGGCTTCTGAGAGAAGGAGAAATGTTTTTTTCCAGGGATGAACTTGCTGATAGGTTCCCTAATCCCAAACAGGCATCATTATGTATATGGACAAAAGAACAACTAGATAGACTTGGCAAAAAGGAGAGAGGAGAGAGAAAGAAGAGAGAGAGAGAGAGAGAGAGAGAGAGAGAGAGAGAGAGAGAGAGAATGTCCAAGTGAGTTAATAATATTTAAAGAGGAAGAGGTCATGAATTGGAGAGAGAGTTAGGGGAACACAGGAAGAGCTGGATTGGAAGAAAAAGAAGTAAGATGATGTAAATACACTATTCAAGTATGAAATTCTGAAAATCAATAACATTAAATTTTAAAATGTTGTTTGAATTTTTGTATTTCATTTCAAAGTCATTAATTGATTTTTTATTTAGAATTAGACAAGAATTTCCAACAACTTCTGAAATTTATTTCTGACCTTAAACATACTTCTGCCATTTTAAACTATCTATTGAAACAAAACAAGAGTCTTATCATTGAAATTTATAAAATTGTTGAAATAGGAGTGGTGGGGCTGTGTCCCCAGCACCCCGGCTGCTTGGCTAGCTTATGCCTGAAATAATTACATGGAAACTGTATTTTTTTTAAACACTGTCTGGCCCATAATCTGTAGCCTCTTATTGGCTAGCTCTTACATATTGTTCTAACCCATTTCTAATAATGTGTGTAAGCACCCCAAGGTGCGCTTACCGGGAAGATTCTAACCTACGTCCATCCTGGGTCTGAGCTTCATGCATCTGCCTCAGAGCCCAGAGCTATCATGTCTATCCGGCAGAGCTGAGCATGGCGTCTCTGCTCTAGAGAGCAGAGCTGTTGGGTCTCTCCGGGAGCAGAGCAGAGTCTGACCTCACTTCCTCTTCCGCCCAACATCCTATTCTGTTTTCTCCTCCCACCTATGCTTTAACCTATCAGGGCCAGCCAAGCAGTTTCTTTATTGCTCAGCCAATTAAATCAACAGATTGATATGACACTCCCACATCATAAAATCAAACAATAGATCAACTTTGAAGAATGCAAATGATGCTCTACATCCTGTAGTATCAATTACATAGCCAATATTTAATTTTTACATACTTCCTTAATCAAAACTCTACAAACACACCCATTGCATTACTATGTAAATTTGCTTTTAGTTTTATTAAATGGTTAAAATTATATCTATGCCAACTAGTTTTCAAATAGGTTTCTTAATGACTGTTATCAGCAAATGCTTATTTGCATACCTGTTTATATATCTACGTACCCAGGGTTGTGTCAGAATGTCTCAGATGAAAAGGGGCTGCAAGGAGATAGAGAATGAGGACCCCTGCTCTAGTTAGTGAGTAGAAGTATTGGCTACTATTGCTTACCATGTGCTTTGACAAGCAATATTTTAATACTCATATTGATTTCTGATAAGGGAATACCTTCCCACAGTACATCTCAAGATTCTTTCTTATGACATCCAAAATTCCCAACAGTGGAAGAAGAGTATACCAACAAAGTAATAACTCTAGCTGAAAAGGGACTATCTCAAGACTTTAGGGTCATAGCCATAACCCTCCTCAGTGGGGTTATAAGTTATTTTTCTCCTAGATATTTTCTACTTGTCCATATATATATTTGTATAAATATCCACTGACATATTAATTATAAAAAGTGTTTTAAATGAAGCCAGTCTGGAAAACTTCCAGATGAGTTTAGGCTCTGGCATACTCAGGTCAAAGGGGTTTCATGAGAATCATAGAGAGTTCTGCTCAGTTTAGCATTATTGACGGATAAAGAAGGATAAAAGCAAGCAACATCATCATCTAACTAATGGTCACAAAGTTCTGTTTTGTTTCATGAAAAATGGGCCAGACCTCCCAGAAGAGCTGGTGACAAACCCAACCTTCAGAATGAGACATATTTATTTAATGAATTTTGCAGGTAACAAGCAAGAAACTGTCTTCTGCAGGAGTAATATTCTGGAAGGCAAGTGAAATTTATGACATCATATTTGTTCTTTAAGCCAGAAATTTTGATTCTGTGTAGAAGAGGAAAATTCAGCTGCCCCTCGCATCCAGAAGACGCCAAGAGGGGAGCACGTGTGGGTCTTGTGTTTTCAAGCACACAGTTGCATTACGGTATGAAAATGGGATGGATTGGCACAAGCTGTTTATATGTTACAAATAAATTGAGATGAAATTTAAAAAGTTACTATTTCTTGGCAAGAGCGATGAAATCATGGTTAAAAGTACTTGTCTGGTTCCCAGCACCAGCTTAGGCTCACAGCCATCCATAACTTCAGTTCTAGGAGACCCAATGGCTGCTCCTTATTCTGCAGGATATATATATATATATATATACATATATATATATATATATATATATATGATACAACCACTACTTGTGCCAGGAAACTACTCTCACACATAAAAATAGACAAATCTTTTTTTTTAAAGTCACTGCTTCTCAGAGTTCAGAACAACTAGAATAGAAACAATTTACTTTTGATGTAAATCACGTTTTCTCTTTTGAGTCCCAGCAAAGCATCAAATTTTAAGTTCAAATAAAGGCTGGCATCCATAAGAAGCTATGGAAACTAACATTGAACTCATAGTATGTGGCAGAGAATGTAGTCTAGAGATGCAAAGAGAATGGCACCGTTTTGCCTCTATTTGTCAAGAAGAAAAGAAAACTTAAACTCTTACGTACCATGACTAGTATTTAACATATTACACATAGCAATCTGAAAAGTAAAAATATAACTGGTCTCCCCAGTACGGATTATATAAAATCATGCATTTCAACCCCTTATCAGGGGGCCTAATCCACCAGCATTTACCATCAGAGAAACCAGGATGTGGCTTTGTTTTGACACTGCATGAATTCCTAACCAGAGTCTTTAGTCTCTTGGAAGACTGTCTCAATACGATGGTCGACAACTATGATGAAGAAAAGCAGGATCTGTGTTCCTTTAAGAGGTGCTTTGATCCCCTCAGCTCGGGTGAGGAATTGAAATCAAGGAGCATTCCGTTCCTCAGACACATGTCCTCATGTTTCTCAGTGCTCATGGTGTTCTCGGAAGTCTCCATGGACACACCACATCTATGCTCGAGCTTTATGACCAGCTCGCTTGTTTAGCCACACATTATCCAGAAGACCGCCTGTTACTCAGTTCTCCTTCCAAGATGTACTTACAAGCTGCTTTGGAATCCTTTCAATCCCTGATAAAGAAAATGAAGCTTAAGTGGAAACAGTGGGGGCGAGCTGGAAGAAGGCAGTGTGAAAGTAAACTATGATGTGCTTAGGAAAGGGTTTACTTACAAGGAGGTAACCAGAGGTACTTTGGCAGTCGTCACAGTTTCTCCACACCACGAATGCACTAACTGCCACTGAACTGTACACTTTAATGGCCCAGATGCAAATGTTATGTCATAAAGACTTTGCAATGATGAGCAATGTGGTAAACGAAAGGGAAAACTGAGCCCTTTGCCACAGACTTGCAGTTTCTCACCATTGGATAAGGAACCTGGAAAGAGGTCTGGGGCAAGTGCTGTTTTTTTTTTTTTTAAACATGTTAGGAACAACCATTTATCATTTTATAGAACAGAAGAGTTTGTTAATGAAACAGATGGTAAAATATTTAAGGGTGTTCCAGCTAGTAAGTACAGTGTAGTTTAATAGACTATGTTCCAGCTATGTGTGAGCATGTCTGGGGCGGGGGAGCGGTTCGCGCGCACGTGTGTGTGTGTGTGTGTGTGTGTGTGTGTGTGTGTGTGTGTGTGTAACTCTCTGTACTATATTGTGATATAACATGTATTCTTCACCCTATCCTTTAATGGAAAAAGTTAAAAATACTAAACTGTTCTAACTTTTCATCTCATAAAAATATCCCTTCCATAAAAATTACCTTTATTTTTTGATAGGACCAAATGAAACCTGTGAGAAAGGATAGAAGGCAAATATTTAATTATAGCAAATACAGTTCATGGAAGATTTAACTCGTAAAAGCCGATGTAGACACATACCGATATCACTAGTATTCAATTCAAAGTTGAAACTGTAGCGTGAATGTTTACTGACAGGCAGCAGTTACAGTCTTTTGTTTACTATAATTAATTGGAGGACAGTCCAGCAGACTACTAGGAGCTTCATTTCCATACAGGAGTGAAGGAATAAACCTTCTGAACACTTTGGCAAGCAAGACCTCGTAGAGAAATGAGAATTAGCATTTGAAAACACTTTCAGACTAATCTACAAGAATATAATAAACAAGGGGTCAGAGAGATGGCTCAGTGGTTTAAAACGCATATTGCTCTTGAAGAGAACCCAATTTTTATACCCAGTGCACATTTCAGTTACCTCATCAATGGCTCCTGGGGATCCTCTGGTTTATTAATTATTATTAATTTCTCCTAAAAATTAGCACAAGCTCTTTGCTAAGGTTCATTGTATTCCCATAATTTTTAAATTTCATCAGAAGTAAAAGGCACTATAGTCTCTGCTGGGCCTATACCTGCTAGTTGACTAAGTCTCAATTTTCCTTTTATAATTAATTCAGAGACTTTTTCCACATAAGTTTTTAATTTTTTACTTGGTTTATATAGTAAAGAGATCCATCCTAAGATAGTATCTTCCCTTTGCATTAAAATGCCTGTGGGGGGGGATTCTAGAAAGCAATATGACTAGAATGCAATTAAGATTTGGATTCACCCTATCCACATGTGCCTCTTGTAATTTTTCTTGAACAACAATCAATTCTCTGAAACTCTTTAAGTCTTTGTTACCATCTACGGTTTTGTTTAAATAAACTATTAGATCAGGTGTTATCGCAACAGCTGGTCATACACTGGAAAGGTCTCCTAACAATCATTGAAAGTAATTAAGAATCCACAATCAATCTCTCCTAATGTGTGCCTTTTGTGTTCTAATTTTCTGTAAATTTATTTTATAACCTAGGTAATTGACGGAATTCTCATTTGGCAAAACTTTCTTTACTTCTTCAAACATTCCTTAAAAGTATCTATGCTTTTTCAGACCCAGGCCAGCTGGTCTTGGTGAGTTCCCAATAGAACATCCCCATTGTCTCAGTGTGTGGGTGCACCCCTCGTGGTCCTGAGTTCCTTGCTCATGCTCTCTCTCCTTCTGCTCCTGATTTGGACCTTAAGATTTCTGTCTGGTGCTCCAATGTGGGTCTCTGTCTCTGTCTCCTTTCATCGCCTGATGAAGGTTAATATTCATGAGGATGCCTATATGTTTTTCTTTGGGTTCACCTTTTCATTTAGCTTCTCTAGGATCACGGATTATAGGCTCCATGAAGCCTGGGATAAAACCGGACTCGCTGAACATAGCGGACAATGAGGACTACTGAGAACTCAAGAACAATGGCAATGGGTTTTTTGATCCTACTGCATGTACTGGCTTTGTGGGAGCCTAGGCAGTTTGGATGCTCACCTTACTAGACCTGGATAAAGGGGGTGGTCCTTGGACTTCCCACAGGGCAGGGACCCTGATTGATCTTTGGGCTGACGAGGGAGGGGGACTTTTTTGGGGGAGGGGGAGGGAAATGGGAGGCAGTGGCAGGGAAGAGACAGAAATCTTCAATAAATAAATTAATTAATTAATAAAAAAAGAAAAAAGTATCTATGCTTGAATCAGATAGCAAATGTCAAACATGTAATGGTAAATTATAGATTTAGGAAATTTTTAACATATTATTTTCAATGGCTGACTTACAAAGTATTGGCACAGGGTAGTACTATTGAACATTCTCTGTAGGAGGATAATCTATTGGTATCTTCTAGTAGGTTGAGAATTATTATAAGTAGGCACTGTGAAGGCAATTTTTTCTCTGTTCTTTTCTAGTAAAGGTAGAGTAAAAAAAAACAATTTTTAAATCAATAACTAGAAGAGGCCATTCTTTTTGGTACTAGAGAAGACAGAGGAATTCCAGATTATAGAGGGGCCATAGGTTGAATTACCTTGTTGACAGCTCTTAGATCTGTCACCATTCTCCATCTACTAGATTTCATTTAACAACAAATACAGGAAAATCCCAAGGGCTGATTGATTCTTCAATATGGTGAGCATCTAGTTGTTCCTGTCCCAGCTGTTCTAAAGCCTGCAGTTTATCTTCTGTTAACAACCACTGTTTAACCCATATTGGATTCTTCACCTTTCCTCCCACCCAAATTCACACTCTTTATTCCTCTCTCTCATTAGAAAACAAAGAGGCATTTGAAGAATAATAATAAGATAAAATAAAAATAAACAAACCAATGTCTCTGCATCATGTCTATAAGTGCTTTTGTGTTTTTTCTTTGATTTTTTCTTCTATTTGCTTGTTTTTGGTTCAGCATTGGGTTTCTTAATTTAAAATATCCAAATGTGTTTATTGCTTTTTTTAGTAAATTCTAACAAAAATCAATGTGTTTGTAAGCATGACCTACAGTATTGCAGGAGAGCACAAAGCTCAGATTTTACAAAGAAGAGAAACAAATGATCTGAACCTTTGAAAATGTTTTCAGCTTCTGATAACATGTTCTTTATCATAGAACAGAAAGGAAGCGGGGAAAAAAAGCCATAAAATTTCACTGGCTTAATAAACAGGGGCTACTGCTCAACAAGGAAACTGAAAGCAACTAAAAAAAATAAAAGTGGGGCAGGGAACAACACACAAAATGAGAACTGTATGCATTGTGAGGGAGAACCCAAGGCTTTGCTGATACCCACCTCAAAGCACCCACACTGAAATTCTAAGCACCCTTAAGACTTGCATCTCTTAGATCACCTCATAGGGAAAGAAAGCACGTGAGCAAACTACCTACATGCATCTGCACCTGTCCTGAGCTCACACAAATTCCACAGATGCAAGGAGGATTACGAAGAAGCAGTGCAGTCAAACTCCCTGTGGATGAGTGGCTACCACAAATGTCCTTTCAACCTAGAAATAAGCCTTGAAATGATCAAACTAGTTTGCACACAGATTAACTTTCTGCCAGGACAAAGTCAGAGAAACACAGGTCTAGTCAAAAATGCTAGTGACAATTCTTGAACATGCCAAAAGGCAGTCAGATGTGATTCAAAAAGTGAAAAGAAAACAGAACTGACAAAAACCCAGACTAGGGAGATACATCCTGCATGTTCTTCCTCATTGGCGGATCCTGTGTCTCATCTTTAGATGTGAGTATATGACATTGGAGTAATGGCAGAAACCAGGAAAGTTAAAAGGGACCAACTGTGTTAGGGAAAATATCACTAGATCTGGTGATGATTGGACACAGGTAGCTGGGGATAGCTTCAGATTGGAGTGGGGGAGTGAGGACAATTCAGAGGGCAAGGGAGGATAGAGGTATAAGGAATATTTAGACTTATTTAAAAAGCTATACGGAAATATTATTTTGTGTTCATTTAAAAATGCATAAATAATATATTTATATATGCATAAAAATGCATATATAAATCATTTCAAATGAGATAAACCATTTGGGATGATAATTCTTCCCTAAAGAGCCATAACAACAACAACAACAACAAAATCCTGGTGGTTTGAAAGAAAATGGTCCCCAAAGAGAGTGGCACTATTAGGAGGCATGGCCTTGTTGAAGTAGATGTGGCCTTATTGAAGGAATTGTGACACTCAGAGGGTGGGCTCTGAGGTCTTTTTTGCTCAAGCTTCACTCAGTGTGATACTCAGTCTACTTCCTGTTGCCTTCTGAGCAAGATGTAGCTAGTACCTTATCTGCCTGCACACTACTAATGGACTGAACCTCTGAACTGTAAGCCACCACCTCAATTAAATGTTTCCCTTTATAAGATTTGTCATGATCATGGTGTCTCTTTGTAACAATAGAAGCCCTAACTAAGACACAGGCATGAGCCATCTCTCTTCTGTTTAGTCATGGGACTTCAAAAGACTCCAAAACAATGTAGGCTATCGCTTTTGACTTTGGTTGCCTCCCAGAACTTGAAAATAAGACTCTATTGTGGCAAGACTCTATTGTTAGAGGAAATTAATACTTCAGGTGCAGGTATAAAGTTGTGACTGACCTGGAAGCCTCCTCCCTGAGGACTAGCTCTCATAGTATACAAAACTGTTGCACTAGCTGTCAAGGGAGAAAAGTTATGCCAATCCATCTATACAACCTATGAACTACAATCATAAACAAGATGGAAAAATACTCATAAAGGTGCAATAGTATTTATGTCTTAGGGTAGCAAACAGCCACATAATTAGACTCAAGAACAATGCAACTGAAGAGAATTTACACCTAGTATTGCAAACGTAGCCAGCTACCCATGACTGGTGAGATCATGGACCCTGCCATGGGGAAAACAATGCCATTTTCTTAAACTGGTTTAATTCCCAACTGTATTTTAAATACCTCTCTTTATACCCAGAGATAAGTGTAGCTCTCGCCTCATATCAAAGAAGCTTGTTGAAGAAGGTGGAGATCATTATAGATATCCCCAACGACTAAAAATGCAAAAAAAAAAAATTGACTATGGGGTAATCTACCCCAGCTGATGCATTTACAACTCAAACCTTACTCCTAAAGCTCAGGAATGTCATGGAAGAGGGGAGGAAAGAATGTAAGAACTGGAGGACCAAGGTGGCTGCTGTGAGGCAGTATCGTCTATATCTGATGAGAAGTTGCATCAGAAAATTTTAACCAGTTGTCTAAACAAGATCCACACAATGACAATACCAGCTGACATCCCCACAAGAATGAGGGGATGGCTCGGAAAACCCACCCATAGATGCAGACCTGTAGGTAATGAATGGCTGCTGAGGGATAATCAGTCACCTACAGGAAGGAGCCCATTGATAAATTGTCCAATCCTAAGAGGCCAGTACTAAACACATATACACATGAGCAACACAAAACACTAAATTGAATCAGCAGGCTGTGTGTATGTATGTGTGTGTATTCAAATTATCCAAAAGTTAAATTTTAAAACATGAGATGTTAAAAAGTTGTGAATAAATGTTCTACTAAATAAAATAAATTTGATAGCTGAAACTTTCAGAAAGTTGTTACAAATGTGTTCTGTGTGTTCCAGAACTTAAAGAGAAGTATGAAATAGTTATGAGAAGCTGAATCAAATGGAAAGCTAGACACAAGCATGTAATTCGGAATACCTTTCAATTGATGACTTGAAAAGCAGATTATATCCTGTCAGTGGAAAGGTACAGTGGACTTGGAGTTATAGCACAGAAACTGCTGGAACAGAAATGCAAAAAAGAAGAAAATCACAGAATACAAAAATAATATTTAACAAAGATTCACTGACCCATTGGATAAATCATGCAATCCAGTTGTGTAGCCCAGAGCCCTTGAATTCTCTACCCACCCCCACACAACAAAAGACCAGGGAAATTATTCTCAGACATTTCTAGAAAATTCTGTTGTTAGTATGTTTTCTGTTGTTTGTTTTTGTTTCTGTTTTTGTTTCGAGTTAGGATCTAGCTATGTATCCTAGGCTGGCTTCAAATTCGCAATCCCCCTACTTCACCCTTTGGTGTTCTGGGATTACAAGCATGTGATGGTTAGGAAATTATTTGAAAATTATTTCTTGGCAAAATATTTCCAAATATGGTGACAAATGTAAAACCATGGAAGAAGATAATGGAGATCGGAAAATGCAAATGAGATGCACCATGATAAAACTGCTAGAAACCCATGATAGAGGAAGAATTCTACGACCTTAAAAGCATCTATTATTAATGCAGCCAGATATCCAAAGATCAGAATAGCCAGAGAATTTCTTCAGCCACTTTTTATGACAGTAGTAAAATTTACAATATCTAAAGAGAGAGAGAGAAAAATAAATAACAAAACAACAAAAACAGTTCTTTCATGTTAAAGGAAACCCCTACTCTTCAAAGTGCAGAATATCGCTGATTGTGAGGCACACAGACACAATGGCTACATCTACAACATACCTAAGGGCCAGGGAGCATCTCCTTCCAAAAGAGGGAACAGAAAGATCATAAGAGCCAGAGGACCAAAACCTCTGCTATATGTCTCCTAGAAATGGCAGGGAAAATTGACTCATGATACCTCAATAATAAGTCTGTTTGAACACAGACAGCATCAATAGCCATGCTAATGTGGAATGGAGAAAGATCTTAAGATTCCTAGACACAGAACTACAGGAAAGAAGGAACGCTAAGAGCAGGAGAAATAGTCATTCCCAGGGACAAGCCCTTTAACTGGTTATCCAATATGAATCGATCTGTCCTGAAATCATATAAATACAGTAACACTAAACAAACTGAGCAGGTTGTGTTTATATATTCATGCAATTGTGTGTGTGTGTGTAACAATAACATTGACTTTTAACGAATTAATTTAGATGCTAATTTACTGTAGTTTTTGTTTGTTAACATAGACACTAACAGTGTAAATTGATTCTGATACCCACTTCCTCCATCTAGACAACAAAAGGCCATGAATTCGATATGGAGCAAGAGAGAGAAATAGGGGACCTTTTACCATGGAGAGTTAATGCAGAGGCATAATGCATTGACTTGCTAATAAGTGACTTTGGGCTAAGGAACAAACGGGGTATCCTTAGTAACCTATGTAAGTGAGTCTCCCAGAAGAGGAGACAGAAAGAATTTAAGAATCAGAGGATGAGGGGAAGAGCTATGAAACACTGCTTTGTGAAGCTGACATGGAAGCCATGTAAGACCTTTCTAAGTTGAAGCTAGTCAAAATTTCTACATGTATTAGAAAAAGTCCCATGAAGTGAGCTACGGGCAATTGATAGTTGCTGGGAGCAGGGCAAGACTGGGGTCAGGTTTGGTCATTGTGCTAATGGTACTCCGAGTTATTTTTTTTAAGGGAAGAGGACATGAAGGTGGAAGGAGTACATGTTGGGGAAGTCTGGAGGAGGATTGATGATAGATATGATCAAAATACATTATATATTTAAAATTGTTAAAGAATAAATATATTTTAAAAGAAAATAAAAAATCATAGAATAGGAAAATGTTTTGATGTCATTCCATATTAAGGAATTTTACCTAAGAAACAAAGAATAAAATTAAGAACAAACAAAATGAGCAGGAAATTTAAAGGGATACTTCTCAAATTAATATATGTAAATGACAGCCCAACTCATTAGAGAAATAACAATTAAAACAGAAAGATTGGAGAGAATGTTCAACTTTAAGAGCACATACTGCTCCTCCAAAGAATCCAATTTCAGTTCCCAGCACCCATGTCAAGAAACTCACAAACACCTAATAACTCCAGTGCCAGAAGAGCTGAAGTCCTCTTCTAGCTTCTGTAGGTACCAACCACCCCAAAACACATATATAAATAACAATAAATATTTAAAAACACAAAAAGACTAAAATTCAGAAAGTGAAGACATGCAAGTATTAATGAGGGTGTAGAGAGGATGGGACTTTCATAAAGTTGCAGCTAGGATTATAAAATGAATCAGATTCTTTGGGGAAAAAAAAAACGTTGTGATGCCTTATAGTAAGCCACACTCAGACTCTGAACTCCACTAATTCCTTACTTCAACAAATAACCAGTAGAAATGGATATATTATGCAAAACTCTGCATGAATGTTCACATCAGCTCAGTTGATAAGCATCAAGACAGAGGCAGCTGGATTTGGTGCATGGCGTGATCCGAGCAGTATTGTGCTGCACCGCACAAAAGGAAACAATCCGTGGTATGCACAACATCCAAGTGATGCCAGAATTACTAGACTGAGTGCAAGCAGCAATTGAGACAAAAGCATACTCTACCATTCACTATGTAGGATTCTAAGAAAGAAAGGCAAGCCTGTTTGTTTTCATAGCAGCAGGAAGTACATGGAAAAATTACCTAGTCAAGACCTCAAAATAACCTTTGAGAGCAAGCCAAATCACTTATATCGTGACTGTGGTGGTGAGAACACAGATATACACAAACTTCCACACTAATGAAACTCTATATGGAAAAGAGAAATATTTTACTGTGTTGTACTGATTGGTAACAAACTACTTGAAAAGGTTATGGTAATATAAACTCATGCCCTCTGCTTTCCCTTAAACTCAATTCACATGTACCAATTTAAAGAGAATTAAGGTGATCCGTGGAAATGGCCTGAATGACATAATGATAAATGAAAGGCACAAAATATGTATTTATTTTATGCTGAAGTTATTTTAAGATGTAACCAATCCATAAGTATGAGGATATTGTTTTATGGGCTTGTTCAACAGCAAATTTAGTTGGGCACTTCTTCAACATTATAGAATTAGATCATATAGAAGATGTTACATGAATTAGATGCTTCTTTATTTTCCTATCATTTTGATTTTATTTTAACCACCTGTTAATGACCTATCTTTTAAATCATGAAAATAATAAAAATAAAAATAAAACGCAGAAATCATAACAAAGCAACAATCCACTTTGGAAGCCAAAGAAAAACATCTGTGCTGAAGACAGGAAAAATTGTCCCCATTCACATGCAAAGATGGCTAAAATCAAAATCAGACAGTATTAATTGATCCAGGATGCCCAGAACTTAAAGACCTAAAGCTGTCAAAAGTCATTGTATTACTATAATCAAAAATTAATTTTTTAAAAGAATATCAGACATTGCCTCTGTAACCAGTGAGATGACCAGGAGGATGTGCTTGCACGGCAATTTGCCTACTATAGAAAAAGCCTGAAAAGATGGAACTAAAGAATACCTATAAAAACTAAACCTAATTATATGGATTAAATTATAAATTATTTTTAAGGCATTTAAGTCAGTTGCTTTGTCTTTTTAAATGATTTTACATAACTAATTATGTTAGCACATAAGATGCTTGTGAGTTTTGGCTAGAATTAGGCCAATAAGAAGAAAATCTTCAAATAATGTTAAAAGACATAGTCATTAGGAAGTAATTTGGGAAGGTCACCTGGTAGATGGTCAGCATCCTTTCAACATGTCGCATGACATAGAGTCACAGAATGCTGTTCTTGAAGACATCTAAAGGTGTTTCAGAAATGATGTTGCTATTCCCTTATGAGCAGATAGGAAACCAAAGAATAAGAATACTAGATTAAGCAAAACAAAGGTGCAGTATGTTGACTAAGTGGCTGTTCTTTACTCCATGTGTCTCATGTATCTTTAAACCCTTCAACAAAAATGTGGAACATTTAGTCTTGAGTGTTTTCAAGTCTTTTGTGGATTATTTCATACTCAGAGTTGGAGGGGGAGGCAAGGTACAGATCCACACCTTCAGGATCTCTTTCTCACCTCCATTTGTTCACTAACTCCTGCAGCTGCAGTGGAAAAGTCAATTTATCAGTAGTGCAAATTGTTCTTGGAGATTCCTCAATGAATTCTGAAGCAGTCATGGGAGGGTCAGAAATAGAAAAATGGGCAAAATTAAAATCCATATTTTAAACTTAAGCATATAAGCAAAAATGGCAGAAACATTCAAAGCAGTGGTAATTTTCTGTCCATCTCCAAAAGACAGTACATATTTTAAACTCTATGGTAAATTAGATAAATTAGCAAATAATCCATGATGTCCATAGATTATGTATCATATACTAGACACTATATTAAGAATTTGATTAATTAAAACCCACAGGCTTTGTTCCACAAAAGTGTGGTCAGTACAATTCTGTTTTTCTATAGTATTTATCTATTAAATTTATGCCATATAAAATTGAAAATTTCCATTATTTCCCTTTATATATTTTTGCTTTTTGCTTTATATTTTGTGCATTTGGGGTAAGATTACACAATTTTGCATCCATTATCATGTGTTCTTAAACTAATTTTTTGAGAAATTACCTAAAGGCCTCAGTGGAGCATTAGTAATAAGCACACAGATAATAGGTTTGCCATTCAACACTGACCTAAAAGATACATTATTCTTCGTATTGGTCACCATGAAGAGGTGATAGTATCCCTACTTTACAGACAATAAAATAGAGGCTCAGAGAAACTAAGCCATTGAGCTACAAATTGGTGGTCTCCAACACTTGCATATGTACCACAATCACCCTGTTAGCACATAGTTAGGCTCCATCTCCACAGTTTCTAGATTAGTGTCCTCAATGAGATTGGGCAATCTGCACCTCTAGAACTTTTGTAGGCAAATTTTGATAGTTTTAAACAAATCTGAGGACACGGAAATGAAGAACACTTCTCCCAAATTAGGAGAGCTGAAATACTTTTCACAAAGAGGTGACCTTTGAGCTGGAGTCGTGAAAGGTGATTAAGAGTTCATTTAGCGAAGGCGACATCTAGGGCAAGGTTCCAGGAGCCAACATAGAGGTATAAGAACTCAATATATATTAAAGATTTCTGCCTCCTCCCCTCCACAGCCTCCCATATCTCTCCCCCTCCCCCAGTCAAGTCCCCCTCCCTCATCAGCCCAAAGAGCAGTCCTGGTTCCCTGCCCTGTGGGAAGTCCAAGGACCACCCACCTCCTTCCAGGTCTAGTAAGGTGAGCATCCAAACTGCCTAGGCTCCCACAAAGCCAGTACGTGCGGTAGGATCAAAAACCCAGTGTCATTGATCTTGACTTCTCAGCAGTCCTCATTGTCCGCTATGTTCAGCGAGTCCGGTTTTATCCCATGCTTTTTCAGACCCAGTCAAGCTGGCCTTGTTGAGTTCCCGATAGATCATCCCCCCCCCCCAAAAAAATGGGAAACGTTGTAATGGGTATATGTCAACTTGACAAAACTGAAATTATCTGGGATGGAGTCGCAGTGAAAGACTAGCTGTATTAGGTTGGCCTGTGGGTATCTGTGGGGTATTTCCTTGATTACCTTCATTAAGGCGGATAGGCCCACTAAGGTGTGTTGTACCATTCCTTAATTCCTTAAGCAGGGATTTTCAAGTGTATATGAGTAGAGAAATTGAGCTAAATATAAGCAAGGGTGCATTGGTTGATCTCTGTTGCTGAATGTTGTCTGCTAGCTCCCTTGGTTTCTGTATTGTGGTTTCTCTGCTACAATAGGCTGTTACTTGACATAATGAGCCAAAATAAACCCTTTATCTTGCAAAAAAAAAAAAAGAACACAATATATATATTGGGTGGGATGGAATTGGCTAGGAGGAGACACAGAAAGTTTTCTTCATGGAGTATTTTATCTTTTATTGAAGTAGGAAGTCAGAAGAAAATAATGAGTAATAGCGAACATAAAGTTAAAGCCCAGAAAGAAAATGAAGTGGTAGTTGCTGTCTGCTAAGACCCAAGCTACCCACTGAATGTCCCAACTCAAGGAAAAGTTTTAGGACTATTGTCATAAGTATCTTCTCCCCATTTCTAGATTTCCCTGCCCATCACTACCCGGAACTCCATCTGAAGAAGTTCTCTTTTTACATCTGCCTTTATTCTCTCTGCCAAATCAATTGCAACTGTCTTGGTTTTGTTGTGGTCCACTCCAGGGTTCACTTAGGCTTTACTCATTTTGTACAATGAGTCTCGGGAACACCCCTAACTTCATGGTCAGATTCTGGATCCACTCCTAAGCTTATACTAATCCGCAGCACACACTCATTGTGGCTCATATTTGTTTGGTACTAACCCTTCTCAAGAACCCAGGAGTCTGTACTGGTTGTTAAAAGTTGATCTTTATTAGTAGAGACAGTTGAACTTCAAGAGCTGTCACAGTGTAATACTGTGGTCTTTGTGGTTGTTTTGGAGTACAGTATAAACACGTTGCACAATGCATAATCCAGATGCTTGTTTTTCCTGTGCAGTGAAGTTCAATTCTTTGGGGAACTGGGTTTTTTTGTCAATAGTATACACCCATGCTCCGGTTCCATTCTCCAAAATAAAGTCTTTGTCTGACAGATGTTGTGCAATCTTCTCCAGACCATAATAAGCACATATGGCACACAAAGGAGATCACTGTCAATTTCCCAGTGGCATCATTATACTCTCATGCATCAGAATGGTCCCTATCAGAGACAAAGGTTTAGCCATTTCTTAGCCTAGAAATATTTTTAGGCTATCTCATTTTCTGCTTGAAAGAAGATAAGAGTTTCCAGTGGGCATATCCACTCTTCACCCAGGTCAGTGTGAGGATGACTTGGAACACATTACTTAATCACTCTCTCTCTCTCTCAATTTCCCTCTCTGGGAAGATAGATATCACATCTACATCCTTTGTGTCAGATAGCTTCAAGTAATAGTATTTCACTGTAGCTGTTAAATCAGTTAAGACAGCTGGATGTGGTGGCATAAGTCTTTGATCCCAGCACTCCAGCTGCAGAGGCAGGTAGGTCTCTGTGAGTTTGAGTTCAGTTTGGTTCATACAGTGAATTCCAGGACAGCCAGAGTAGTGCGGAGAAAGCCTATCTCAAAACAATCAAAAATATATCAGTCAGGATATAGGAAGCATAAACTATTAACTAAATCTCAGTGCAAGACTCCCATTTATCCTCAATTTGTTGAAATCTATTGTTATGAAAAAAACATTGCAGGAGATATATTTAGTCCATGGTTTACCAAAATTAGAAGAAAACCTTCTTGATACTGGAGGACATTTGTATTGCACCAATCTGGGTGGAGTTTTGCAAGGATAAAAAACAACTTGGACTTGTGCAGGGTGGCATTTGTTTCTGTTTTAGTGTGTTGGCCTTCTGGGCATGCCGGACATAAGAGCATTCAAGAAACAAAAGAGTTCCTTGGAGTTTACAGTCTAGCAGGAAGGTCTATATGCAAACTGGGAAAATAGTTTTAGAAATGAAAATTATTTAGAGTAGAATATAAAAGCAATTGTGTTGCAGAACAATGTGTTCTTTCTCATTGATATATTTTCTCTATCTTGTCAAGTTTTTCTCTTCTAGACTTCCAGGACTTTCAATAAAGTAGATGAAGATAACCCGTAATGAAACAAACAAACAAAAATACCCTATCACTAAACTGAGTTTATTAGCAGAAAAACTATAGTCTCTACTGCCATCATGGGGATACATGAAATTATATGTTTATAAAACCCACAGAGTTTCACAAAACAAAAAGCAAATCTTCATATATGCAAATAAAGTTAATGAGTTATTGGATCTGAAGAAGGAATGTTGGCCCTGGGAAGGGAGTCTACCTGTGCCACAGGTATATCTGGTGATGGGAAATTTATTGAAAGGAATGTGGGGAGATAGAATTACCGAGACAATTCTAAGAGTACGTGGAGTCTATAAAACGTAAAGCAGAGAAACTACACATAAAGCCATGTTCTGATAGTCATATGCATTTGTCTAAATCACCAATGACCTACAATTGAATAAAGACATAGTGTATGGTGGATGTTTACAGCCTGGTTTCTTACTGTTGGGAAGAAAACTTAAGGAGAGGACATTTGAGTAACAGTTTGCTTGCTTTCTAGAAGTCCTACAATAAATTCCAGTCCACAGGGCATTATGCGAAGCAACTGAATTAAATAAAACTATAGACATTGAAAACACACATATAATATAAACACATTTTAGGTTCTGACTTAATCAGTTGAGTTTAACATGCACAGACATAACAGAGACCTGTAGTAGAAGACCTAGCAATCAGGAAAAGAGAGTCATGCTCCTAGCTTTGACTCCCAAGAAGGATAGAAGTGTGGTAATTATCAGCCACATTGCCTCAACAATTAGAGGGAATTAAACATAATATTTGGGCACTATTATATCCAGTGATGTAAGATTTCTTCCCGATGCTTATCTATCCAGCTCTCTGAGCTACATTGGATGGTGACAAACACAGACAATCTCATTGCATCCTTCGGTGACGTAATGCTGTTGATAGGAAATACTTCACCTGTTTTACATGAACACTGGGGAAAGTGTTTATTTGCTAATCTCCCCCAGAGCATTGTATTCCTGTCTTGATGCCACAATACAGAAAGAAGAAGGACTGCTATCCTTTAAAGCCCTCCGATTTCTCAAGATACTCACATTGAGTCAGATACAGCACATTCTGAGGCTTCAAAATGGTCTGAATTTCCATGACCTAAAATCCCCCCCAATCTGACGAGTGAAATGGCTATGGCAACCATCTACGGAGAACAAGAAATGCAGTGGGGGTACAAAGATCTCTCGAAAGCCAAAAGCATTTTTCCTAGGCCAGTCTGGAATACAAAGTGAAAGTGTGAATTATCAAGAAAAGGGGAATTTTGAAAAAATTTATCCTTCAAAAAGTTTGGCATGTCTGACCCTATGTTTTTGCATCAACATTGAGAACAGTTAAAACCAGAAAGATAGGCAGGAATAAAATCAAGGATAAACTTACCCATAAATGAATGGGTTTCATTTTTTTATGTGGAGGATTACAAGCAACTTAAAAGGAGGAAAAACATACCCAGACTTGATGGCAGTGTAATCAGTTGCAGGAAGGTCAGTTGGCAAGGAAACTGGTGTAGTCCATAGGGTGCCAGTAAGAAAGGTTGGTCAAAAGAGCAGAGATTCCAGAGCCATTTTATTGGCTGAATGGAGAGGGCAAAAAGAGACGCATTTCAAGATCCCCTGCTCAAGCTGCTGAGTGAGATTGTGACACCTCGGCACACTGAGGCATGTTTGAAGTGGGAGGTCAGTTCGGCATCAACTGCTTTTGGAAAGCGGAAGTGGCTCTCATGCTTGCTGTCAGCAGTCAAGTAAGACTGCAATTCAGCAATATTAGAAAATGCCTTCTAGAAGTCAAGCGAAACTGGAAAGACGAATCTCTGCAGGCATAGTGGTACACAACTTTGTTCCCTGCGCTCTGTAGAAGGGGATGGGGAGGGACTGAATCTTGATGAATTGGAAACCATTCTGGCCTACATGGTGAATCTAAGGCTAACCTGCTCTACATAGTGAGACTATGGTTCCCTAATTTTATAAAAACCGAAAGGAAGGAAAAGAGGTAAGATTTAGGACATAACTGCACAGGCCACAGTAGGCAGCTATGTGTAAACAGCAAAGGGAAAGTTGAGAGCTTTATGTAATATGTTGTGAAAGTTAGCTCAGTGGGACTTCCAGTCTTTGCAATCTAGCAACCTTGATTACCATTTACTAAGTGTTTTAAGGTCATAGTTGAAGCTGCATTGTTATCAGCTGTGGATACTTTTCCAAATACGCTTAAAGAAAAGTCAAGCTGTATGGTTGGGAAGGATTATGCAAAAATCTTGGAGCAGGTATTTCTCCTTTTTAAGGCTCTTTGACTCATTTTAGTGATTTTGACAGGAATGGTTCCATGGAGCCTAGTGAATTTCTGCTTTTCTGTGATTACCTAGTAAGACTACATTTTTTCCCAACACAAATTCTCTGCAATAGCAATAAAAAATCCAAGATAAACGCTCATGAGAAAATTAACCACCCCCTTAAATTAGAGGTCTTGGTGCTTCTCTATGTATCTCTTGTGTCAAAAGATTCCCTAGGGAAGAAACTATGTCTCATATTTTTCATCTTGCCTGAAAGTGTCTATCAAGTCTCTGATACACAGAAAGCACAAAAATGTTGGGTTTATAATAAGTACACAGTGCTTACTGGAAAAGTGAACAAAATTTAGTGAGTTGATGATTATTAATAATACATCAGTTGCATAATACTTGCAGTAACACATAATACTTGCAGTAACACATCAATACTTTTAGTGTTATGTTGTAGAGACTGTTCCGTTCCCAGTTGCTTAGCCCTGAAATAATCACACAGAAACCATATTATTTGCAATACTGTTTGGCCAATAGCTTAAATGTATCTCTGGCTAACATATCTTAAATTAACCCACCCATTAATCTATGTATCACCATGAAGCTGTGGCTTACTGGGTAAAGTTTCAGCATGTCTGTCCCTGGCAGTGGCTCCATGGCTTCTTCTCGACTCTGCCTTCTTTCTCCTAGCATTCAGTTTAGTTTTCCCCACCTAGTTCTGCCCTACCCTATCACAGGCCAAAAACATCTTCTTTATTAACCAAATGTATTTACAGCATAAGAAGGAATTCCACATCAGTGTTAGCTTATTCTACAGTTTTAATAGCTGCCATTGTCCCTCTTTTACTTCAAGTTTCTTATAGAAACACTAAAATTCCCCTAAGAAGAGAAAGCACGAATCACTGACTTCTGGTTAGCCTTTAATGTGGATACAAAGCCTGTATGCTCCTGTCCTCAGCAAGTTGCTGGAATAGCTCGTTCTGGAAGGTAACCATAGTAGCTCTTCCTATAGGGACTAATGACTTCAAAGACTAAAATATTGAAGTGCTAATATCAAAAGCCTATGTAAAAGTGCAGGTCAGTGATATTACTAGCATTCCTTAAATGAGACTTGAAGAAGGACAGAAGTACACTTTTGTGGCTATTTTAATCATTATTATCAAATGGTAAGCAATTTTAACTTAAATGTTGCTGAAATCTCTTTGGAAAAAAATATGTCTGTTTTGGAAGTTGGACTTTAGCAGGCCACCCCTTAAAGGGAAGTAAACAATTGTCATTGGGATTTAATTTAAGGATTCAGCCTAATTAATCACACATGTTGAAAACTACTAGTTGCAGTCATGAGCATGTTGCCATTTGAATAAATTGCCACTTCAGCTAGTGGCTGGCATACCAAAGTTAGGTCTTTCATGTTATTTGATTCACTATTTAATGTCTTCTACTGAACATATAAACTCAGTGATGATTAATCTAGTTTTAAAGGACACCCTGTCACCATATGAGTTTCTCGTAAAGATTAGTTCAGGAGACCCATAATACACTTGTGCAAAGACAAAAGGAAGAAAAGGGCTTGATGACCTGCTTCCAATGAACACCTGGTTTGCATAGAGTGAACAAAAATAAATTGAAGAATCAGATTTTGGTTTATTTGCCTTTCTTTTATAAAGGAAAGGGGGTCATTTAAAATGACCACAGAAATGAAGTTCCTAAACTCTCTGGGAGGAGCTCAGCTGTGGCAAGGCATCCTTTGCAATGTCTTCTCCTGGATTTCACACTAAAGAACAACAAATAGAAGAAGCAAAATTAACAAACCACCTAAATTGCTGAAAAATAATTGATGATTTCATTTAGGTGAAACTTAAAAATTCACAAACTGAAATATGATTTTTAAAGCTTGATGCATCCATACTAAACTATTTTTTACAGTATTAGAGGATAGTAAACAAGAATTCAAGGCAATGCTTTGGTTTTTCTGTTTGGGTTTTTTGAGTTTTTTTTGGATTTTTTATGGAAAAAAAGAAATTCAGTTCTAAAGGGATAAATATTTCATTGTGTTTTGTATACAGACATTGGAGCATATTTCCATGTAAGAAATATTTCATAACTTTCAACCCAGGGTTTTAAAAGTGATGATATCACAGGGATGACCAGTGTTGGCTTAGGGTCCTCCAGAGTGCTTGTGTTACTTGAGAGCACCAAATACCATTGCACTTACACATCCAGCACTCAAACACTTACCCACTGGTTACCACAGGCTTCAGTTCTAAGTGCTTGCCCAACTGTTGATAAAATAGGACAAAGCAAGGGCAGTAGTTGACGGGCTGTTGCAATGATTCAGACGAAAGATGCTAGCTTTGAAAAGGGTGGTAGCTTTGGAGACAATGTGTGTCAGAGACCAGGAATGTTAAAGTATAACAACCAATGTGATTTCCCAACAGCTGAGCTGTAGGGCGTAACAGATAAAAAAGCAATCTGTTAACAACTCCCAGGGATGGGCATGGTCTTCTAGAAGGAAGGGGTTTCCATCTGTTGGTAAGGATAAGAAGGTGGATACGAAAGAGTTGAACAGAAAGGAAATGCAGTATTTCCCTTAGGTGGAAAAGTGGTATTGGCTACATAGATGTGGAGTCGAATAGACATATGTAAAAAGGAAAATATACTGCCCATCAAACTTGCCAATGCAACACATCTCATTCTGGCTTGAACTCTGCCTTCCCATGGTTTTACCATCTGGCCAAACCAGTTTACAATGCCAACATCTCATTTGCCTTGGAGCTGTAGATAGGGAACAAAAGGGATCTGTAGTTGGAAAGCATGGGGATCCTAAGACTCTGACTTCAGTGAAAATAATAAATGATTGTGCAGGTGAGCACACACATATGTGCATTTTTAATAAAGACGGAGCTAATATGACTTTGGCCTTGATTTCTAAACTCCCTCATTGGGAGATGTTGAAACCTTAGCCAATAAGAGTTTAGGAGAATGTTTCTGTCACCTCTAGCTCTGCAAACTCTTAGCACTGGTCCAGGCACTCTGAATAGAATAAGTATTGCTTATTCTGTCAAGATCTTTCCACAAATCACAAATACTTTGGTTCCTTCTGTGAGGAAGTGCTCAAGTCACCCTCCAAATGACAGAAGTTTGTTATTCGTATTTGGATACTCTCTCTTTCAGGCATCCCAGGTCTCTCAATCTTCTCTGAATTTTGTAATAAAAATAGTGATACATCTTATAGGTATCCTGGGATGAAAAATAAATAAATAAATAAGCATGGAATAAATCCCAGATGACTCAAATACTAACCGGAAAAAGTATATTTCCCTTCACATGAAAGTTTTAAGGCCTGTATCATTTCTTCTAATACTTCATTAATTGTACTGTTGTCTGTAGAACCCAGCACTTCATTGTATGATTCTGTCAAGTCCTTTTTAATAGACAAAGTAATAATTTTAGCTTTAATCTTTTTTGCTTTGGTTTGGAGTGTTCCTTGAAACTTCACACTTTTAGAGATTTAATTTTCATTTGCCTTAGGTTTCAGATTCATGCTACCAAAATAAGAAAATTTAGAATAGCAACAATTTTATACTAAAATGTAAATTTTGAGAGAGTGAGTCTATAATGTCCACTAGGCTCTTTATGCTCTTATCTGTAGGGAGTTTATATAAGCAGATACTTTGTACAGAATAGTGTTGTAGTGTTCTGCTGGTATAGTAACTTTGTTTTTAGTGAGTAATTGATGGAGCTTTAATCCCTAAAGTTTTCAAATTACCCTTCCATGGTAATAATTAGTGAACTTTCCCTAAGACTGTACTTAACTCTTGAAAAAAAATAATTTTCAACTTTCTTTTGTCCAAGATTTATATAGAGCATAATTCATGGTATATTTTATGGTTTGAGTATTTTATTTAAATTTTATTTTTATTAATATTTTGATAATTTTATCAATATATTTCAATCATATTCAATCACTCCACCAACTCCTCCCCAATCCACTCCCATATCCTTAGTCACTCAAATTCATATTCTCTCTCTCTCTCACCCATTGAGACCACTGGATCTTAAATGTCTGCCCAAGACCTATGTGCTTAAGGGTTGGTTGCCAGCCTTGGGTGCTAAGGAGAGGTGATGACACTAAGCTGGATAAGTGCAGTAATTGGTAATGTGTCTTAGATGTTGATGTTGAACCCTGGTCTCTTCCTCTGTCTTTGCTTTCTAACCACTATAGGACAAGCATCCTCTTCTAGTAGATGTGTCTGTCATGATCTAACAAGGACCAAATACTGAAAACAATTAAATAAATTATAAACCAAAAGAAAAATTTTATTACTTATGAGTTTATGTGCTTGCATATTTTATTACTGATAAGAAAGGGATTAGGAATTCATCTTGCTATGTAGCCCAGGCTTGCCTTAAACTCAAGATACAATTATCTGAACCCCTGCACTAGAAATCAGATTACAGGCATTTATGACTTCACCTCAACAAATTTCTCATCTGTGTGTGTGTGCATGTTTGTGTATGTGTGTAAGAGAGTGCACGTATGTGTGTGTGAACATGTGTGTAAGAGAGTGCATGTGTGTGTGTGTGAGAGAGAGAGTGCCAGTAGCTGTGTGCCATGGCACACCTGTGATGGTCAGAGGACAACCTTGGTTATAACATCTATCCTTCTAACTTGTTTAGATCTCTTTTTTGATTAAAAATTGCACTTGAACCATTTAAATAAATATAAGAATAAATTTAAAAATAACTTACAAGTAAGATACTAAATTATCAAGATATGATAGCTGACAAAAGATACACTAATTAAATTTTAAATATAAATATATTCAATATTTTTGTTTACAGCATATGAAAAAACTTGATTTTTTAAAAACCATGAAAGAACTGAAGATGTTATTCAAAATCAGTGAGAAAAGTACTAATTACAATATTTAGAAAGATTTATGAAAATAGAATGAGCGCTCCACAGAGTACTAATAACAGCCAACGAGTAAAACAGCAAAAGACAGAAGATTTTTGAGAATTTATAAAAAAAAAATGGCTCTCCTGGAAGAAAAATTCAAATCATATAACAAAAAGGGCATGTATTTGATTTTCTGGTTCTTTTTTCTCTATAGTCCTAACCACCCAGAAAGGGGGAGTATGTTTGCTTGATTGATCTGTTTTTAATTTCACTGAATTATTCTGCCTGTTTAGAAAACAATAACTCTTCACTGAGACACATAAAGAAAATTAAGTGAAATGAAACATTTTCATAAAAACGTATACTGTTTTATGCAGACCGGTTTCCGACCACGAAGAACTAAGGAGAAATGGCTATAAACCCTACCACTGTAAGCAACCAAAACCCTGAAAAAAAATCTGAGGAATTTTTCAGGCACTGGACAGTTAGCAGTGCAAGCCAGGCATTCTCTAACATGATGTAGAGGAATTTAAGGGCCGCACAGAGCATACACTAGAAGGATACAGTGGGTCAGGAAATCTAACACAACTAGAATCGTGGGTTATAGTTTCAGAAAAGAGCTACAGAAGTCCAAAATGATGCTTGTCCAAAGTTCTCCAGAGGTCTTTGAATGTTTCGCTAAACAAAAAGACACTCAACTATATGGTTAAATTATGAACAAAGGACAATGGAGCTACTGGTAAGCAAACCATTCCTAAGGAGTTTTACCAGGTTGAGAGATATTCAAACTATTGCCACCTACAGTGGCAACTCTTCATTGCTCACTGTCCCTAGGAGTTTAAGACCAACTCTTCATTGATCACACAAATCCTTCAGTGGGAACCCTAGAAGAGGGTGGAGAGATGGGGTACTGATAGGGAGAGTGGCTGTGGAATCATGAGAACTCTAATCAGAGCCCACTGTGCACATAACAAACTGGACTGATGTGGAAAGTTCTTCTGTATATGTGTTGCTTTTATTGATTAATGAGTAAAGAAGCTGCTTGGGCCTACAGCAGGGCAGAAGAGAGCTAAGCAGAAAAACTGAACTGAACACTGGGAGAAAGTAGGTAGAATCCAAGAGATGCCATGTAGCCACAGGAGGAGAAAGACACCTGTGGGAGCCTGCCAGAACCTTGATGGTAGGCGACGACCTCGTGGTGATGCACAGATTGGTGAAAATGGTTTAGTTTTAAATCTAATGGCTAGATAAAAATATGCCTAAGTGATTGGCCAAGCAGTGTTTTAATTAATACAGTTTCTGTGTAATTATTTCAGGTCTGGGCAGCTGGGAACAAATACGCAGTCTCTACCTACAATGGACATCCCATAAATGTTGAAATTGCAGCTCCTCAGATTTGATAGACTCTTCCGGCCTCCTGGCTCACACCTTTCACCCATATGAACACATAGACACACACACAAACACACACACACAAACATATTCACACTTTAAATATTTAAAATAAAAACACTAGAATAATCACTCCTTAACATAAGGAATCGTGATCACTAATATAATCTAATGTTTAAAATCTTTAAAAAAATAACTTCACTTTTTCAACTGACCTTTAATTTTACTATTGATACCTAATATAATTTAAATAGCTAGCTATTCATCAAGATAATAATCTATATTCCCTTATTAAATAAAGTATAATGATACATATCAATAAATCAGAAAATAAATATTAGAATACAAAATAACTTGAAAATAGATATGGAAAAATGAATATGTAAAATAAATAAAAATTAAATATTAAGATGGCATGTATCAACGGTCATAAGAGTAAATGGGGTAAAACACTATAATTTTTTTTTTTTATGTTGATGCTGTTATTAAAATTAAGTTAATAAAGTTTTCCCAATAGTAATTCTATCACAGGCTTCCTATAGTAATCAAAAAAAGATTCAGGATTTTACATATTACCATATTCATTTTATACTTTTTTTTTCTTTATTTATTTATTTATTAAATATTTCAGTCTCTAAGGCCAGCTGACCTGGGTCTGAAAAAGCCTGGGTTAAAACCGGTCTCACTGAACATAGCGGACAATGAGGACTACTGAGACATCAAGAACAGTGGCAATGGGTC
>NW_026067890.1:15277136-15293759 GCF_014885135.2 Alexandromys fortis
GGGGGAGGGAAAGGGGAGGCGGAGGTGGGGAAGAGACTGAAATATTTAATAAATAAATAAATAAAACACTATAATTAAAAAATATTGTATGTTGAAACTAGTCTGGGCTACATAGCAATGTTAATTACTTTCTTATCAGAAATAAATGTGTATAATTTATTAAATTAAAATACAACAATAAAAATATGTATTGTAAATATAAAAACAAAAATCAACTTATATAGAGGAAAAATTATTTGGGCTCTTAATGGTTTCTGTGTGTGGTCATTTGTCCCCTTGCTTTTAGGCTAACAGTATGTATAAGACAAAGGATCAAAAACATAATGAATAGTTCCCCCATAAGTTCAGGGATTTGAAATCTTAGTCCAAGGTTGATGGTACTGTTGGAGGTTATAGAACCTTTAAGATATAGAGTCTTGCTAAAGAGAATACATCACAGAGGGCAGACTTAGGGGATTTATACCATTATCTCATTTTATGCTTGCATTCTCTCTGCTTCCTATGTGCAGTTGGAATATGCTCTCTCAGCCTCCATCTCCAGCATCCTGCTGCCTTGCCTTCCCCAATGTTATAGACTCTGACTTTAGAATAGCAATCCATAATAAACTCCTTCTGTAACTTGCTTCCAGCCATAGTATTTTATCACAGCAACAGAAAAGTCACAAATATATTGTGATACAGAATACAAAGTCACAAATACATTGTGAAACAGAATACAAAATCAAAACAGAACTGCACACTGTTTCAAGTACAAATACTTTAGTTGACTGAAGTCAAGTTGATACAAAATATAGGTCATCCCAACACTTGCCCAGAGCAGAGGTTCCACTACAGAGTTTGTATTTCATCCTAGACATCCACTTAATGTGGGATTCTGTATATGTGATGCTTTTATTGGTTAATGAATAAAGCTGTTTCAGCCAATGGCTTAGCAGAGTATAGCCAAGTGGGAAATCTAAACAGAGATACATATAGAGAGAGTAGACAGAGTCAGGAAGATGCCATGATGCTGCCAAAGGAGAGAGATGTCAGAACTCCAGAACCTTACTTGTAGGCCACAGCCATGTGGTCATACACAGATTAATAAAAATGGGTTAATTTAAGATTTAAGAGTTACCCAAGAATATGTCTAAGCTATTAGTCAAGCAGTATTGAAATTAATATAGTTTCTGTGTGATTATTCAAGTTTGGGCAGTAGGGAAACAAAGGAGCAATCTCTGTTTACATCCAGTCTTTATCGTTGGGAGGCAATTAGTAATTTTAACATGTTTTATTACAGGAGCTATAATCCTCAAGAGTTTTCAGGAGATAGCGCTTGCTTGTTCTTCTTTCTTGTGCTTCTGTATTGTGACCTATGTCTATTTTGGTTTGGATATCCCCTCTGGTTTTATTTGGGGATCTTCTTGTTTAGCAGCTAACTCATGATGGTCAACCTCCAGTACCACTCAGAAAAGAACTCCCACGTAGTCCTGACATCCTTGCTCGTGTTCTCCCTCCATCTGCTCCTCATTGGGACCTTGGGAGCTCATTCCGGTGCTCCAGTGTGGGTCTCTGTCTCTATCTCCATCCATCACCAGATGAAGGTTCTATGGTGATATGCAAGATGTTCGTCAGTATTGCTATCCGGCTTGGTGGGAGCCTAGCCAATTTGGATGTTCACCTTCCTAGACATGGACGGAGGGGGGAGGACCTTGGACTTTCCACAGGGCAGGGAACCCTGACTGCTCTTTGGATTGGAGAGGGAGAGAGGAGTGGGGGGGAGGGGGAGAAGGGTGGGGGGAGGGGAAGAAAGGTGGGAGGAGGGGGAGGGAAATGGGAGGCTGGGAGGAGGCGGAAACTTTTTTTTTCCTTTTCTCAATAAAAAAAAATAATAAAAAAAAAGAAAGAAAAGAACTCCCAGATCAGCTGCAACAGCGAAGGTCAGTGGGAAGGAGGAAACACAGAAGATAAGAAATGAAGAAAAGAAATACAGTACCATATGAGGAAAATGTGCATAAGCAAAATTGCTTTTAGAGCTTTAGTTAGGCAGTCCATCATGGGGAAGGGTATGGTACAGCAATGCTACTTACCTCCTAAGGCACTGAGCAGAGAAAAGCATGGGCAGTAGAGAAAATGTATATTATCAAGAGTACAGTCCTAGTAACATGTCCTCCAATCACACTCCACCCTCCCATACCGAATCAGTATGAACTTATCAGAGGATTAATGAATGACATCAACACCCTCATGATGTCTCACCTCATACTAACTGTCTTAGGGTTTCTACTGGTGTGAAGAGACACCATGACCATGGAAACTCTTATAAAGAAAAGCAGTTAATTAGGGGTGACTTACGTCTTCAGAGGTTTGGTCTGTTGTCATCATAGTTCAACATGGTGGTATGCTGGCAGACATGGTGCTGAGGAAGTAGTCAAGTGCCCTACATCTTGACTTGCAGGCAATAGGAAATGTTCTGAGACACTGGCAGTGTCTTAAGCATATATGAGATCTCAAAGTCGGCCTCCAAGGTGGCATACTTCCTCTAACAAGGCCACACTACTCCAAGGAGGCCACATCTTCTAATAGTACCACTTCCTTTGGAAACATTTTGTTTCAAACCACTACACTGTCCACAGGGAGCATTTTGTGACAAGAGTACATCAGTTTGGTTCATAACTCAGGAAATACATTTAACCCCCATCCATGCTTATGTGAGAAATTCTAATGAAATACACTCATAAGAAAATATATAAAGATAGGAGAGGACATTGTTAGAAAGAAAAGAGATTTGGCAGAAGCGGAAAGAGGATCAGCTAAGAGGTGGCTATCTCTCCTCAGCATACATTATATACATATAAAGTGATGAGAAAAATATAAACTGACAATAATAGAAACATTTATTATATAATTATCCATATTATGAGTATAAATTATTCTTTTTAAGAACAATGTATTAAAAAGGACAAAGTAAAAGAGAAAAGATTGTTTGGATTAGAAAAAAAAATCAGTCCTGGAACTTTATTCATAATTTCCATCTTGTCCTGCATTTTGCAGTGCTCTCATTTTCTGCTGGTGAGCTCTCATCGGTCTGCTTCACAGCCTTTCTCCGACAATGGAAAAAGCTGTCAGTATTAATAATAAAACAGTAAGCGAGCCTGAAAAGGAAAAGGAAACGTAATCCAAAGATGTGAAAAATTAGTGTGCAGCTGTCAGTGAGGATTACAACCTAGACGCACATAACTGGGCAGACAACGGAGAAAGCCAACCAGAAGGCAGAGACCAAGGAGGGAACAGAAGCAAAGCTATCACAGGTGACATGCACCATGAAGGCTTAAGACATGCGTCCCCATGCTTGCTGCATTCTGGCAGTGACCTTAGGAAAACTGTGTCCATTCTTGTTTAACATTTTAGAATAGTCTGATATGTCAGAGGGAGATATTACATGTGCTCCATGCTAATACAACAAAGCAAAAACCATTATTATTATTTTGGAAGAATATCTGTAATACATCCTTGTGGACTGATGGGTCATAGACTCACAGCATAGGAGTATTTAACAAAGGGGGAAACATTGGAAAGTTTGGCTACACCACCAACCCCCTTTTCATTGCTTGCTTCAGAGTTACTGACAAAATTAATTAGACAAGAATAAAATGCAAAGGAACTCCTACTGGCATGAGGCAATACACACATTATGTATGTCAGGATGTTATTTTGTTAGCATTCTGCAATGCCCTGTTTTCAATTTCCTCTGTTCTTTCATATAACACAGTTTTGGTCATGCCTCTGGATACAGGGTAAACTAAGCAAAGTTTAAAGCCTTGTCTTGGTAATGACTCTTCTTGTAAAATATGCCATAAAGCCATGTAATTGGTTCCTTCAGGGGCTTAAATAAAAGGGCACTAACAAGTTTACTTGTGGCAAAATGTTTGACAATAGACTAGGAGTTGTGAAATTATACCATACCTGCCTGGTCTTAGTTCAATTAATCACCCTTTTATCTCTAAGTGCATGTATTTAGGTTTCTAGTTCTTTGTTGCTGTATAATGCTAACATCCTAAAAAAAAAAAAAAAAGGTTTGTTGGTTTGTTTGATTGTATTTTTTTAACTTTTAGAAATTCTTCTATTATTTATCTTTTAACAGCCTTTGGTATAATAGGGTTCAAATAGAGGGCTTTGCCACTAAGCTCTGCCTAATCCCTCGGACTCTTGAATTCTTATCTTCTGATTTTAACTATGGTTACAATTCAGGATGCATTGTAATCCTTTGCTTACATTTTAAACACTCTGTGAAAGCTGATTGAAACATAAATTTTAAAGTATTGCTATAATGGATAAAATGTAATATATTGTGCCATCAATCAGCTTTGAAAGGGAGGGAAATCCTGCTGAGTGTCACAGCATGGATGTCACAGCACGGATAGACCTTGAGGCATCATGATACATAATTTTTAAAAAGTCACAGAAAACAAATACAATGTGCTTATCTTATATAACAAGAGTATTTCCATTTAGAGGCAGAAATTAGAATGGTGCTTAGATCTGCCTGCCTCAGCCTCCCAAGTGCTGGGATTAAAGGCATGAGCTACCACCGTCCAGCTCATTTTACTTTTGATCTTCTATGAAATATCAAGTGGCTGACATTTTCCTGAATAACATGTATTATTTAGAAACAGTTGTTATCTTTTATAATGCTGAGTCTCCATAAACATGGGCATGAGGCAATTGTTCTATTTATCAAGGCTTACTTTAGTCATTTTAGTAGTATTCTATAGCAACCTGTATAAAAATTTTTACACATTCTTCATTTGATTTATTTCTCTAATTTTAATTCTCTTTATTATGATGCAAAGCCTACTCATAAAATCCATCATTAACTATTGGTTTCTATCTAGTATACAAAAACAGTTTGCATATTGTTCATGTATCCAGTTATATTGCATATATATTCAATTATTAATTCTATTGCTATATCACATTTTTATTTTAATTTTCAACATAGATACTTATTTCTATATATTGATAGTGGGATGGGTTGGGCGCTTTTATAATTTTTTAAATTATAGTATAATTATATCATTACTCCACTTCTTTTTCCTTCCTCTGATTTTCTAATGTACCCACCCTTATTCTCTCTCAAATTCATGATCTCTTTTATGTTTTACACACACACACACACATACTGCTAAACATATAAATACTATGTGCTCAATTTATATGACACTGCGTGTATAAATATGATTTGATGGTTCACTACTTATTATTGAATAACCATTTTGATGGAGATGTTAGGGGGACCACTTCTTTCCTGAGGAACACTATTGTACTCTCAACAATCTTTGGTTTCTTTTTAGAGATAAGGCCTTCAGGTGTCACCACCTGCATCTATGTTAACACGCCTGTCATTCTTGTTCAGCTTGTGTTTGGGCAGTCACACAGACAGGACTTCATGGCTGTAACATAGCAAACTCCCTGATCCTTTGGCTCTTTCCATCTTGGAGTCCCTGTTCAAGCAATGAGTCCTTTATGTCATGCTTAGGAGCAGTGCTCCCAGAAAACCTTGTTCTGAATGGCCAGCAGCTTTGCTATCCGTAGGCTATTCCCCTTTAAAGACTTTGCTCATGAGACCTTCATTACCACTAGATTTTAGTTTGTTTCTCTAAAGTCTTTTGAAACAGACAGATGAAAAAATAATGCATGATAATAACCAAGTACTGACCGTTAATCAAGTACCACTCCTTACTCCCGCCTTAAAAAAAAAAAAATCTCTTGTGATGCCTTAATCTGGGCTCCAGGCCTACACACTGTTTGCTGCTTTCCAGTTCCCTGGAGGCCAGTCCACACTCTGTGCACAGTGTGCTGCTTCTCCACGTCTTCTGGGCTGACTGCTCTGAGAATGGCCGCCCAATACCTCCTTCCTTGGCTTCTCAAGGCTGAACCTGACAGGGGGCTGGGAGTGGGAAAGGACCGTGTACTGCTTAGGTGAACTTCTTTTATGCACAAGCGACAGTGATCAGCATCTGTTCCAGCAAAGTGACAGAGAGACGACAAGGAGGTCTTTAGTATTGGAACTTTCCATCTCCCATTTATTTATTTTTTGTTATGCAATTTTTATTTCTTCCTTGATATAAACAGAAAAAAAAAAACCCTGCTGCTTTCTTGGGAGACTACTTTGGGTCTCTTGCCTTGACATATCAGTAACTCTTTAAAATGTAAAAATATGATTGGTAAAATAAATAAGCAAGTAACATGAAAACATGTAGCAGGCTTTCTTTTGGGTCACCAGCTAACTCCCAAATCGTGAAACAGAGACTTATTATTAGTTATGAATGCTCAGACTTATCTTAAGCTTGTCCCACTAGCTCTTAGAACTTAATTTAACCTGTTTCTCTTCATCTACATTTTGCCTTGGGGCTTTTTACCTTTCTTTAATCTTATAGGACCTACTCCATGACTGGCTGGCTGGCATAAGTCTGATTGGCCCCAGGGTGCCTCTCTCTTTCTCCTTCGTTCTCTACTCTCCTTCTCTCTCAAGCCTAGATGATTCCTCCTATTTATTCTCTCTACCTGCCAGCCCTACCTATCACCTCTACTGTCTAGCCATTGGCTGTTCAGCTTTTACTAGACCAATCAGATGCCTTGGGAAGACAGGCAACACATCTTCACATAGTTAAACAAATGAAGCATAAATAAATGCAATATTCATCCTTACATAGTTAAAGTAATATTCCATAACAAAAACACAAGTAAAAAAAATTGAATGCTAAAAGTGTCAGAACAGGTCAATAGCTGCCATTTATGTCTCCCCAGAAGGAAGCTCTGTCGATTGTTCCAGTTTATTTAATACAAAAGAGTGACAAACATTAAAATAACAGAGGAAGAAAAGAGAAATTAAAACTTCCTGAAGCCATTCCTCACAAAACAAACCAAATATCGAGACGTTATCAGATTAGCGTTACATCACATTGTGGCACACTAGCTGACATCCAGGACAGCTCTGAGACAGTTATGTCCCATATGTTTAAGTAGCTCCAGAAAACATTTAAATGACACCAAATAGTCTTTCCTGAAAAAAAATCAAAATAAATGCGTAACATATTTTTAAGACTCTTCAAAAAATAACTTGCAGTCCATTGGAAAACAACTGAATTGTAGCACTTAATCGATACACTCCAGCTAGAACAATCTCTGACGTGGATCATTCCAGTCCTCACACAACTAAAACAGGAAGTGTCTATGTCTGCCATATGGAACATTTGGGTTTTTAATGGATCACTTAGTCTTTCTCTAAGATTCTGGAAGGTAACCCCTCTTGGCTTCGAGTACCTAAGGAAGCCATCAGATTTTCTGTTCTGTTAGAAATGTACAACTACCCGGGCGGTGGTGGTAAACAGCTTTAATCCCAGGGAGGCAGTGGCAGGTGGATCTCTGTGAGTTTGAGGCCAGCCTGGTCTACAAGAACTAGTTCCAGGACAGGCTCCAAAGCTACAGTGAAACCCTGTCTCAAAAAAACAAAACAAAGGCACAACTAAAGTAAGAGATACCCATCTCCCTTTGCTCTTCACCCCGCCTGTTACCAACTGAAGTGTCTCGAAAACCTAGGGAGGCTGCTCTCTAGATGTGCCTTTGTCCACTGCCTCTAGCACTTCCCCAGCCTCTGAAATAAATATGATAGAACTGGAAAAAAAAATGATGAAAAACCCCACGATAAGAATCAGAAAACAAAAACACTCGATAGATGAAGTTAATTCTTCCTCAGTCAGTGCTTGAAGAAGTCAGTGTTGTCTTCAATGGTACCTTTATCTTCAAGGTGAAGTTTCATATGAGAGGCAATGGGTTAGAATGAGGGCTTTATAACTCAAGTGTCATAGCTAAACTTTCGGGTAGCTAGATATGGTTCTTGTTGCCAGTCTCCTCATTGTACTATTGATCATCAGCCAAGGTAGAAGGCACACTCCCACATCTACACTCAAATGCTTTTATGTTGGACCACTTTGTCTTTGGTCCTTCAAAATCTATCCCTCCAAGTTCCTGCCAGACCATTTGCCTTTGCCTACAATATATGTTCTGAACAGGCACAAAGGCCGAACTCCTGCCTAGTGGGAAAACTTTTTATTACAATCATTTTTAAGGCACCCCTAAGTAAGATCATCGTGTACTTTTAACTTAAATCCATATTATCTCATTTATTCAGCTTTTGTTGAACAGATTCTCAGTACGAAATATTTCACTAAGGTTTGGGAACAACAGAACAGTGAACGAACATCAAGTTCCAGATTCTTACCAAAGCATCATGCCTTGGGTTTAAAAGCCATTCTATACTACCTGACAACAATGAACTGTATTTTGTTAAAGTCTTTTATAGAGTCTTTGACAAATGGTGAGTAGGTTCTTATGAACTGGTGGCATGAATTATGTATATAGTTTGGACTAGATCGTAGTCTCATGGAAGTCTGAAATAAATTAAATGAAGTATGATAAGTAATAAACAGCATTAATACTATTTAAGTGGCATATATATAAATTTTAAGTGTTTGAAAATTAAAAAATTCCTAGTAGTACAAAGATGGTCCTGCAGACTATGCATGTATACAACACTAAGATTATTTTTATAAATAAAAATAATGAACATATACCCTGCAAATGTGACTACCTATTATAGAGATGGAGTCTGGAATACACCCTAGAGAAATAATAAAACAGTCCTTGCACTACCCAAAGTGCACAGCATCATCAAGTTCTGAACTCATGCAATTCCCCTTTCTCAAACATGTGGCTCAGAGTGGTTCTCAAAGGCCAGCGCTGTTTGCCAGCACTTGAATGGATTGCTGCCCTGGGAAGGGAAAGGGAGATAGTGCCAAAGAAGGCAATGAGCAAAGAGGAAAGGAATGCACAAAAAGAAAAATGAAGTGTAGCGCGGACAACATGTTCCTACGGAATACACAAGTGATTATCATTGCGCAGAGTCTGTGTAGTTTCTGGCACAACTCTAAACAAGTCAATTAAATGGAGGCAAATGCTCTCGGTATTGAAAAGGGGTTGGTAAGGAGATAAAAGGTGAAGTCGTGTTCCAGATACGGTAACTTTTTTGAGGGGGAGAACTTCCACCTGTTGAAAATCTAAGAGTGTCCTTTTGAAAAGCAGGTGCGCTTAGAGCAAAGGATGTAAGGATGCCTTGACAATAACTCTGAACTCCCCTAAAAGTCCTAGGAACTGACTTAGGTTCCAAGATGAAAAGAGGAAGTCCAACCTAGGTTGAACTTCTTGCTGTCCAATCCAGGCAAAATTAATCACTGAGTAATTCCTGACCTGTTAACAAATATTTCGTGACCTTGAGGAAGGTTTGTCTTTGTATAATAGAGGAAAAAACTCAGCTAACTAAATACTATTATCCTGACAGAATAAACATTGGCACATTTGTGTTTAGGCTTTGCTTGGGTTTGAGAATCCGGGAATAAGATGTCATCATCCGGAATCAGGTCCATTCCGTGTGTGGGAGCCATTCCATAGCACCTAGCAGTGAGAGATTTCTGGTGTCTCTTAAAAGTCAAAAGGCAAACATACAAAAACGGCGATGCAATGAAAATTAAAAACTCCCAGCATGAGTAAGGGTCAGGGAGGAGCTCTTTAGCCCCACCGTTATTCCTTAGCAGATAAGTTATTGGCAGTTCATGACTGCTGAAAATTGGTTAAATGGACACTGGTAGACTACATCTCAGTGCACACTGACCCAAGCCTATTAAAGACAAGAAAATAATAAATAAGGCATGAAACTGGAAGGAAGATGGGATGCGGGACACAAGGGGAATCGGAAGGAAGTAGTTGTAGGTGGATTCGATTAATATACATTGTATGGATGTATGAAACTTTCAAGTAATAAACATACCATTCTTTAAAAAACTGATTATATATCTATTATGGGAACAATATAAAAATTAAGGCATTTCTCCACCTCCATGGGTTTAATTATAAAGTATCTCAGATGTCCTTTATGACTCAGCCTTCCTAATGGTGAGGCTGAAAATCAGAATGGATTTCTTCATGGGGTAGCTTGCAATATTCACATGAATAACAACAAGCAAGTCCAGAGTTTGTGTCAATACATCATGTCTGTCCTTGGCATAGTCAGTCTTCCGCATCTCTTTTTTGTTTTCCATTTTGAAAGCCTTTTGTGAAGTCTTTCCCAAGATTTGGGTGTCCTTAATAATGACTAGGCAAAGTACTAATTGTAGGTCTTATGCCAAGAAAGTCACAGTTTATTGGAAAAGTACCAAGAAGGAATTACCAGGGTACCTCCTGAGTCTACACACATCCACAGAGTGATGTAAAGCAGTACATCCTTGAGAACATGGAGTAGGAATCTTACAAGGAAATAAAATATATGTAGTGGTTGTGGGCAATTCATACACTTACTCTCCCAAAAACCCACATGGAAAATCTGACTTACAGTAATCCATTAAAATAATAACCCTTTTTGTACTAACCACTGCCAAAATTAACAAGACCCTGGCAATTTAATACACCTATAAAATTCTTTTTATTGTAATTGTCAATTCTACCTTCCCACAAATAACCAATGTCAGCCTGCATACTAGATGCCAAAATACTCATTTTATAACATATGTTTACTGATTCCCTAAACACCCAAGATCCTAGTTAAACAGCAAGCATCTTCCCCCATTGGAGGTAAGAAGGAATTTGTTAAATTATTTTTTGTCCTCACCCCTAAATTAATTATTTTAGCCAAAACCAAAAATTTCTCCCATAGATGTCACTAAAGGAGTGATAATAAATTAAACTACTATAAAGAGAAAAAATTAGAAAAATTTCTAATAAAATTTTACCAAATAAAAACATCTTAAAGGTAAAATAATGAGGATCTTTCATAAGGAACTAATTAAAGCCATGCTTTCTGCCTTTCATCATGAATAGTGCATTGTTGGAGCAGTGCAGGGCACTCTTGTCAATTGGAGAGAGGATGACCCCCCAGTGCTTAGCCCTCACAAATAAATTTCCCACTTCAAAATCTTGAGTTCCTCCAACTTTGTGTAACTGAAGAATGAACACAGGCAGATTAAAAATAAGATTATGAGCTAGCAGGGGTATTAAGCAAATATTTGACAATATCTTTAGCTATGAATAAAGAAAGGCCTAAATAGATCTAAACACCTCATTAGTCAGTGTTCTATTGCTGGGAAGAGACGTCATGACCACAGCAACTCTTATAAAGGAAAACATTTAACTGGGGACTTGCTTACAGTTGCAGCAATTCAGTCCATTACCAATAGGATGAGAAGCATGGCGGCATGCAGGCAGGTGCTGGAGCAATAGCTGAGCACTGCATCCTGATCCATAAGCATAGAGAGAAAGAGAGAGAGACTCTGGGCTTTACCTGGGCTTTTGAACCCTCAAACCCCACCTCCAGTGACATACTTCCTCCAATATAGCCATACCTCCAAGTCCTTTCAAATAGTACTGCTCTCTGATGACCAAAGCTATGAGTCCATTGGGGGTTATTTTCATTCAAATCACTACAAATACTAAGAACATTTATTATCCGATGTCATAGAAATGTCGGGTAAATGGAGGTTTCAGGACAGGTTGCTTGAGCTTTCCAACAATGGCGGGCGACCAAGTTCAGAGTTCTTGGCATCTCTCTATAGGTCCTTTGGCTGACCCTAAATAGAATGCTCTTTCGGGGCAAGAAAAGTATCCAGAAAAGGGGGCAGATTGTTTTTTTCTGCAGATATTTGTCAAAATTAAAAGAAAATGTACACCATAAACCACACATCTGTGATGGTTTCCCCTCAGAACAATTGGGTTCTCCCTTAGAGCTGAAACTGAAAGCGGACATCATAGGGGCTACTTCACACCGCCATAAACGCAGGTGCTCTTAGGGAGCAGGGGGATGGGAATGGTGGTTAATGAGCAGAGGTGTTGTCTTAAGGGCAGCTGTAACTGCATTACACCTGAAAGGGCTAGTTTAGGAGCAGAGGTTCAAAGTGCTGTTGCAGAGGAGTGCCCTAGAGATTGACAACTCAGAGTAAGCAAATGAAGGGATGTGCTTTAGTTTAAATTATTTGTAAAATTGGATTAGAGAGAACTGAAATGAAGAAGGACGCTTAAAAGAAATCCCACACTAACTCAGAATTGAAAATAATAGACTTATTTATTTAGGAGTCCTCTGCTGGACTGGAGAACAGAAACCGAATTCCACAGGCAGAAAAGAGGCTGTTCACATGCTCTACATTGGCATAAATAGTATAAGAGTATAAGAGGCCATGCCCCAGTGGGCGGGTAACTACTGGCTGTAGAATTTCCTACAATGATAAATGGTAGATATTAAATAAAGTGTTACACCATCTTTTAAATTGTTTTAGTTAAATTTTTTTTTCATAAAATAATTTGGTCCTGTTTTCTCTCACCCACCTCTTCCCAGATTCCTCTTCTCCCTCATCTTCCTCCTTCCCTAACTTCAATTTGTTCTCTCTTACTCTCCAAAAAAAAATAAATTTTATTTATTTAAATAAAAATAAAACACAACAAAATTGAGACTCAAAACAAACAAAAAAAAGAACACTGAGGGAAGAAATGCTCAAACAAAAAGCCCACCATAAAACCAAATAGAACATGGAGTCCATTTTGTATCAAGGACAACAGCAACAGACATGCTAATGTGGATGGCTGAGGTCTCAGGAGGACTCAACCTTACACAAAGAACTACAGGCAACTAGGGAATAATGAGGGCAGGATAATTAGTCTCCGGGAAGGGAAAGCACACCAATTAGCAAGTAGTTCTTATGTATTTAGGGGCATGTGTTTGTGTGTGCGTGCGTGTGTGTGTGTGTGTGTGTGCACATATCTGTACGTGCATACAACAACAATTAATAAAGAAAAGAGGCTGTGTATTTGAAAGAGAACAAGGAAGGATGTATGGGAGAGTTTGGAAGGAGGAAAAGGAAGAAAGAAATTATGTAATTATATTATAACATCAAAGGAATAAAAAACTTTTTTTTTTAAGAGCAAAGGAAGGCCCATGCAATCATACACACTGGAAATGTACGAAGACTGAGTACTTAGCGGTATTGTGAATAAAGAGCAGATGGGTTCACCTTTACTGTTTTCTTATGTATATTCAAAAAATTCTCCCTAATCCAAAAGAAGAATATGTCAACAGAGCCTGAATGATAGAAACACTGATGGAGAAACTGAGAACTCTGAGCTCAAGTTACTTTACAAAGCTATGTTCATCATAAAAACAGATACCTTAACCAATGGGCTAGAGTTAAGGATCCAAAGAACTGTTAAGTTGGGAGCATCACCACCACCACCACCACCACCACCACCCCCCCCCCCCCCCCCCCCCCCCCCCCCCCCCCCCCCCCTGGCATCTATCCCAGCCTCCTGGCCTGGGAGTTGTTTTGGTCTGGACTCCAAATCCCAGCATGCCAGGTCCTGACCACCCCACCCCTGAGGAGGAGGGTATTTAAGTGGGCTCCCAGAGGAGAAACACATGATCCCGAGTTTGCATGTGCTTCCTGCTTTTCTGTCTCGCCTCCATGTGCTCGGCCACCGAGAGTGCTGTATTTAATAAAACATGGGCATTTTTAATTCGGTTTAATCTGACCTAATTGGATGTCTTTGCGCCGGCAGAGCCGCCCGTGTTAGGGTTTTTCCTAACACTAACCACTATCATTCTGCTGAATGAGCATAGTGTTCAACTGCCCTGCAAATGTGTGTCTCTTTCTATCCAGTAACTCAGCTCTCAGCCCCTTCAAAGAGGTATCTCTGTGCAGCGGATGGCAGTCAATACGGAAACTCGCTAGAGCTCAAAGTGCCAAGAGTGTCATTGGCATGCTCAGCACATATGGGTCATCTATTTCACACATATCTATTTGCCAAGGCTCAGGGACAGTGAAAGAATGGGGGACAGAAAACTTGTACAAACCAGTGGTAGGGGAGGACTGGACTTAAATAGTGTTTTTTGGGCAGGGAGTGGGCATTGTACTCATAACTCAGGTACACATGTGGCCTGCCCAAGAAAAAGCCCATTGACCTTCTAACAGGTAGAGGGAAGGGTTCAAGAGTTTTCACCCTTAACGACGGAGTGACAGCCGTTCGATGGCTTATTGAGGAAGGAAAGTCAGTTTTCTCCAAGGGTATATGATCCATAGTTTGTCAACTACCCTCCACTCTAATGGACCCACATGGAAGAATAATAAGTGGGCAGCTCAAATCAGAGTCTTTTAAAAAAAAAAAAAAAAAAAAAGTTGGGTGGAGAGGGAGCTAGGGCTAGATCTTGTAGCAGTTACAGGGAGGAATGAAAGTGGAAATTACATTGTGTAAAAATCTGAAATGTTTAATACAGTGATTTCTTTTCTAAAGAAAAATAAGTTGTGGACTGTAGCATCCATACTACTATTTGTACTACGGTCCTGTACTGCCTGTACTATGTGTACTAAGGGACTATGCCTGTAGCAGACCACCTACACTACCATACAATTAGTTGGGCAAGGGCCTGGAGATTCACATTCACACACACACAGAGAGAGAGAGAGAGAGAGAGAGAGAGAGAGAGAGAGAGAGAGAGAGAGAGAGACTCAGGAGGCAGAGACAGGCTCTGTGAGTTCGAGGCCAGCCTGGTCTCAAAGCAAGTGCCAGGACAGGCTCCAAAGCTACACAAAGAAACCCTGCCTCACAAAACCAAAATGAAAAAAAAAATAGAACAGGCCCTTGCTCACACAAGCATCAAGAGCTACAACAGTTAACAAATGGGAGGTCAAAAAACTAAAAAGCATCTGTGGAACAAAGAACATCATTTTTGATGAAAGGCTCTGCCTACACAGTGGGCAAATACCTTCACCATCCTGCTCTACTGTTGCACTATTCACGCTCACCAGCTTTAGCTTCCTTGTCTCCGAGAAGACTTTAAAAGATTTCTTTGACTTTGTAGTTCTTTCCACTTACTAATATTTTAGAGCCTGGGATTTGCTCCAAAACATATTTTGTTGAGTTCTTTCCTTTCTCTTTGGTCCATGAAAAAAAAAAAGATCCCCAGAGTCAAATAAACAAGGGAAATGCTGGGCTTTATATTCTTGCTCTGAGGTTAAAGAAGGATCCTGCAGTATTTCAAAATATGGGAAACTCTAATAAGCAGAAACATGCCCACCTCACCAAACCCAGCACTTGTTATTATTTGAAGGTTTCACCCCCTTTCCCCACACAATATGCATTATTATGAAAGAAGCAACTCGGCTGTATTCACTTTGAAAAGTTGCATTATGTTTTTTGATGTTCAAAAGTAACTGAAGTACGTTAAGCCAAATTACATTTGAATGGCAATACTCTATAATTATGCCTATGCAATTAGTGTAAGAGTCTAAGCATGTAATGATTTTTCTGTTGTTTAATTACTGTTCTCAAATGTCAAATCCTGTTATTTTTCCACAGAGAATCAGATTCTTTTACAATATCTTATTTAAACCACGTTTGTCGATTGCAATGATTTCCACGTTTCAAAGTTAATTTTAGGAAACATAATAGGATCAATGAAACCAAAACAGGCTCGTTGATAAAAATCAATCAAGTTGATAAGCAACAGATGAATGAGGAGGAAAGGACAGGAATCACAATATCCTACACTCAGGATTAAAGATATAATATAATTAAAGAATAGGGTAACTGGGGAGATGGAAGTGTGTGGTGAGTGTGTGTGTGTGTGTACCTGCACATAAATGACACAGAGGTCAAAAGAGGGAATCACATCACCAGGAGCTGGAGTTACAAGTATTGTGAGTTGTAAAACCTGGGTGCTGGGAACCGGATTTGGGCCTCCTATAAGAGCAGTATGCATTCTCAATTGCTGGGAATCTATTCAGCACCCATAAGGCATGGTGGCACAAACCCTTAATTCCAGAGCTTGGACATTGGATGCATGGGGTTTGGGAATTCAAGATCTTCCTTGATCACTTAATGATTTTGAGACCAACCTAGGCTAATTGAAACCCTGTCAAACAATGGGGGTTGGAAATAGAAAAGAGAAAATTAAAATAAGGCAAAATAAAAATCTCACTCAGCACACTACAAATAGATGAGAAATAGAAATAGATGTATGAAAGTCCTTTAGTCAACATCATACTGTTGTGAAAGACTAATGCTTGGAAAAATAGAAGGATATTAGTGTTCACCCTTTCTTCTTATTATACTGATATTCTAGGTACTATAAATTACATAAATGACTAATTATATTCTAACTACTACGAAATGAAATATAATCTAATGGATCTAAATTGAAAAACTATCATACACAAAATGATTGTTCATATGTAAAATCTGACAGAATATGAAAAGTAACTTTGTAACTAATGAATGTGTTTGTCAGGAAAGGACATGTGCTAAAGGAATAAAAACAAGACATCAAACTTAGCTATATATCTCTCATACATTTAATTTTTAATCATGTGTAATAGATAGATTTAAGAACCCATGAAAGACCCTTACACTGTTAACAACAAAATAATGGGAAAATTTTTTAAAGGACCTGGAAGGAGGTGGCAGGGCAGGGAACCTTGACTGCTCTTCAGGCTGATGAGGGAGGGGGAGTTGATTGGGGGAGAGGAAGGGAAATGGGAGGCGGTGGCGGGG
>NW_026067890.1:15294303-15349315 GCF_014885135.2 Alexandromys fortis
AGATGTAAGTATAAAACTTAATCTAGAAATCTAGAAAAAAAAACACAGAAGAAAACTGTAATGACCTTGAATTAAATGAAAATCTTCTCTTACAACACAGAAGAATCTTTAATACAAAAACAATTGAAATTTTTAACCTTGAGAAAATTTAAAACTTCTGTTTATAAGAGATAGAAAAGAAACCTGAAAAAAAGTCAGGCTAGGGAAAATATAATTGTAAATAGTATGTTGACTTGTATCTAGAATATATAGTTTTATTTATTTATTAAAGATTTCTGCCTCTTCCCCACCACCGCCTCCCATTTCCCTCCTCCTCCCCCAATCCAGTCCCCCTCCCTCTTCAGCCCAAAGAGCAATCAGGGTTCCCTGCCCTGTGGGAAGTCCAAGGACCACCTACCTCCATCCAGGTCTAGTAAGGTGAGCATCCAAACTGCCTAGGCTCCCACAAAGCCAATACGTGCAGTAGGATCAAAAACGCATTGCCATTGTTCTTGGGGCATTTTGAGACTGTTCTTTTGTGGGCTGGATTCTATCCCCTCAAATTCGAAGGTTTAAGTGTTAAGAAGAGGCTCTTAAGGTGGGCTCTAATCCAATAGAACTGGTGCCAGAAAAGGGAGATTGTGAAGTAGAATAAGACACCAAGGATGTGTCAGTATAGAGGGAAGAATATGGAAGAATTCAGATGAAAAGCGGTCATTTGCAAGCCAAAGCAGAGAGGCCTCAGTTAAAACCAAACCTGCCAACACCTTGTTCTTAGGATTCTAGCCTCCAGAACTCTAAGGAAATAAATGCTTGTTACTTAAGCCACCCAGCCTGTGGTACTTTGTTATGCCAAGCCAAGCAAATGAATACAGCTCTTAAACGCTGGCATGCGTCCCTCCATGCTTCCCTTTGGTGGAATGGAGAAAGCTCTCAAGATTATCTGTCATGTACTTCTAATGGCAAAGCTTCAAACAGAAGGAAATCTGTCCAAACCCAGAACAACCACATTGTTCAGTTACACAGATGAACAATAACGCTTTATTGTACTAATCTACCAAAATACAAACATGTATTAGTTACAGTAGCTGGCAATACACTCAAACACTACACGTTAAAGGGCTCATAATTCCCTTTTCCCTCTCCAATTCCCTTCTTTGTCACTGTTGTCAGGGTGTGTATATACTTCTCACCTCTTAGCAAGCTCACTGGGAATATGACTGACTAGCTGCTCTTATACACTGGTTTTTAAAGTAGGATATTTAATTCTTCTTGTCGACACTGAAGATTTTTAACTACAACTTTGGGATATAGTGAATCTTCTACTCAATATTTTGACTAACATATTTCAAAAATAGATTCTTAAGGGAAGGAAATAGAAAATTCACAAACGTAATAAAAGTGCATGCCAGTATTGTATCAATCAAGTGAGAAATTTCTGTTGTTCAGAAATAAATAAGGAGGTAATCTATTTAAAATGATACACACCTTCAACCCCAACAGTCAGGAGCAGAAGTAGGCAGAACTATGAATTTGAAGGAAGCCTGGTCTACAAAGAGAGTTTTAGGACAGCCAAGTCTACATAGAGAAACCCTGTCTCAAACAAAAAAAAAAAAAACAATTAAATAAAAAAATCAGGACAGTATTGCTAATATAAAAATCACAATTCAAGCCAGGTGGTAGTGGTGAATGCTATTAATCCCAGCACTTGAGAGGCAGAGGTAAATGGTTCTCTGTGATTTCAAGGCCAGCCTGGTCTACAAAGTGAGTTACAGAACAGCTAGAGTCCTGTCTCAAGAAACAATCAAAAATATATTTCACAAAAAAATAAAAATAAATAAAAAAATAAAAAAAATAAATAAATAAAAATAAAAAAAATATATTTCACACAATTATTCTATATTCTTAGGACTGGAATATAAAACTACCACCTAGCTAAGTAATATTAAGGACTTTGAGCATGATGAATAAGATTCCTTCATCTTATTTTCTTCCCATGGCTCTTAACAGATAATAGAGAAGATGAAATAGCAAGGATTATGCAAGTAATACACTTAGTAAATTTACATAATAATTCTAGTCTTATCATGGACAATGATGGCCATGTTGTAACTAATTATCAAATATCTTTTAAAATTTCTACGATGAATATTCAGGACATTGGTTTTTAAATTGTAGCTAAAGATTAGGACAAAGGCTTACCCTTATTTGAATGTTACTAAGTACAAGTTTGTCATCAAAGAAAATTAAGAAAACAAAACTGATCAGGCAATAAAGGAAGGCAGTGAAAATATCATCTGATAGTGTGATAATAGATCACACATATGAAGAACATAAAACTCAGAATAGCCAATACAATCCTCTACAATAAAGGAACTTTTGGATACATCACCATTCCTGACATCAAGCTTTATTATAGAGCTACAGTAATAAAAACAGCTTAGTATTGGCACAAAAACATACAAGTGGACCAATGGAATCAAACTGAAGACTCTGATATTAATCCACATAACTATGAACACTTGATTTTTGACAAAGAAGCTAAAATTATACAATGGAAAAAAGAAAGAATCTTCAACAAATGATGTTGTCATAACTTGATGTCAACATGTAGAAGAATGAAAATAGATCCCTATCTATCCCCTTGTATAAAATATAAGTCCAAATTGCTCAAAGACCTCAACATAAATCCAGTCACACTGAAACTCATTGAAGAGAAAGTGGGAAATGCCCTTGAAAACATGAGCACAGGAGGTCACTTCCTAAATATAAAATCAGTAGCACAGACACTAAGCGCTACAATAAATAAATGGGACCTCCTGAAATTGAAAAGCTTCTTGTAAGGCAAAGGATTCGGTCACTAAATCAAAATGGCAGCCTACAGAATGGGAAAAGATCTTCACTAACCCCACATCGGACAGATCTCCAATATATATATTTCACAAAACTAGACATCAAATTACAAAATAATCCAATTATAAATGGGGATACAGATCTAAAGAAAGCAATCTCAACAGAAGAATTGCAAATGGTCAAAAGATACTTAAGGAATTGCTCAACATCCTTAGCTGTCAGGGAAATGCAAATTAAGATGATTCTGAGATACCATCTTACATCAGTCAGAATAACTAAGATCAAAAACACCAATGATAGCTTATCCTGGACAGAATGCAGAGTAAGGGGAACACTCTTCCATTGCTGGTGGGAGTTCAAACTTGTACAACCATGATGGGGATACCCACAGAAACAGCTGAACTGAGCAAGTGAGAGCTCACTGACTCTGGACTGTTAGTGGGGGATCCTGCGTAGGACCAAACTAGACCCACTGAACGTGGGGGACAGTTATGAGGCTTAGGCAATCTGTGGGGCCACTGGTAGTGGGGCCAGGATTTATCCCTAGTGCTTGAGCTGCCATCTAGGAGCCTATTCTCTTTGGAGAAATACTTTGCTTATCCCAGATTTAGGGAGAAGTCTTGGTCTTGCCTCTAAGTGAAGTGTCAGACTTTGTTGACTCCCCACAGGAGCCCTCCCCCTTTCTGAGAAGTGGATTGGGAGGTAGTGGGGAGTAAGAATGGGGTGGGAGGAGTGGAGGGAGTGGGAACAAGGGTAACTATGTAAAATGAAAAAATATTGTATTAAAAAATTAATTAAAAGAAAGAAAGAGAATAAATACCTTTCAAGATAAGTAATAAAGTAATTGGCCCTTTCTTTGTAACTACAGAATGCAGCCTGCCAGGAAAAGACCTGACAAGAACATCTTGCTTGCCCACATGCTTTATCTATAACGACTTGATTGGGTATGAATGTGTGTAGGTTCTTGGGATAATTATCACCTACAGTACCTAAAATGTTTAATCATGTAGGGGATAGAAAACAAGCTGTTTGTTACTATAAAAAGAAAGGAAAGAAAGAAAGAAAAGAATCTTTGCTGGTAAAAACAACAACAAAACAATAAAATTTCCTTCAACTATTATGTTGCTCACACCTTACCTTCCTAGCCAGATTTAGATCAAAGATTAAATGATGGGTAGATAATAGCTGGCAAGAATTTTAATACTGTAACTGTAAATGGTCCCAGAGAGAAAGCAAAAGCAAGCAATGTATAAAGATGGTTCTGGAATAAATATTGAGGGTAAATGTGTGAGCCAGTAGAGCCATCCAGGTCCCCTACTCCTTGTTGGTTCTTGCCATGCTCTGCTCAACCATCATAATAAACAAATTGATTAAGCTTGAGAAACAGCTCTTGATTGTTGCTGTTCAGCCCAAGTGTTACAGTGCAATGTATGGAAGGCGAGCCTCTAATGGAATGTGGCCAATGTGCCTGTTCAAAGTGTCCTGCCCTCCTCTCCTTCCTCTCTCGGAAGGTGTACACATTTGCACATCTGAGTGATATTTCTGGGCTTTTTTTTTTTTTTTTTGCTTAAATAGTTTTGCAGAAAAATACTTGAATTTCAATAAAAGGCACTTACTTAGCAGCATTATTTGATAGTTTTGGACACCATTTTTGTTGTAACTTTCTAGTGGCTTCCAAATACAACTGTAATAAAATTCTAGACACTTGCTTATTACATATATTCTTTTCTCTGACTTTCCCTGACTTACCGTCATCAGACTTTTTCATCAGCTGCTGTCCCCACAGGCAATGTCCTTCCACACCCTGTGCCTTCTTCATGTGTCCTTTTCTTACCATTCTTGGGTCAAGCATTCTAATTATTTGCATGTCTACCCACCCACCACAGAGCAGTCACTTATAGACCTTCTCTCCCGAAAAACAAAGAAATGCCTGAATTTACTGTTGTTAACCATGCTTTCTCCACCTTGTTTATAAGTTGCTGTATTCTGGTCTACAGAACCTTATTATCTAGAAGACTGAAGTCCCTTTTAAAATCCAGAATGTATTGATTCTTCTAGAGTATATTCCTGATTTCAACTATTTTCTAATCATCAAAATCAGCTAACTCTGATAGGGACAGAATCTTATAATCTTTATTCTCTTTATTCACCAAATAATAGCTTATTGACCTCTGCACCCAAAGCACTGTGCAAGCCTCATGAGGTGGTTCTTGGAAAGATATGCCCTGATTTCCCTCCCAAGGAATACCCATCATCTCCTAGGGATGGTTTCTGGGACATTTGGGAGACTGTGCTGAGCAAACTGGGAAACTGTTGAAACTGTTCCTTATGGAGGTTATATTCTAGTAGGTGAAAATAAACTCTATCAAGGAAATGAAGAATAAATAGGTAAATACCAGATATATTACATAGAAGTTAGGCAGGATGATCACCCTAATGAGTTAACAAAAATCTTCAAATAGACTGAATACAAATAAAAAGTGAATACATTCCAATGACCAACACATCTTTGAGTGCCTGTTTCTCTACATATATTGCCAATGGGAAGTTTAATTTACATGGACTCTAAATTATTTCAAACAATAGATATGACTTTTAGTGGGGTGGCTTCTGCTATGAGATATCCAAATTGGCTATCATTAGCACAAATCAATACAGTATCTATGTTTGGAACAGAAAATAGTCTTTCTATAGACCTTAATAAAGCTCATCTCAGGGCTTGAGAGATTGCTCAGTGGGTAGTGCTTGCTGCACAAGAGTAACAAACTGAGTTTGGACCCCATAACTCACATAAAGACTGACCCTGTAGCATGATGCTTTTGCAATCCCAGAACTCCTACAGTGAGGTGGGAGACAGATAGGAGAATCCCCGGAAACTCTTGAGACAGCTAGCCAGCACACAGAGTGGCAACCAAGAAGAGAAACTGTCTCAAACAAGATGGGGAGTGAAGCCTGACTCTTGAGGTTATCCTCTGACCTCTGCGTGTGTACTATAGAATGAATACACCCACTCACACATGGACACATACACACACACACACATATACACAAGCACATCATACACACAAAAATTTTAAATGCTCCTTTACAGTGTTTATCTATTATTTTATTAGCTAGTCATTTTTATCATAAGCTTTCAACTCACTTTATTCACAGATGGGGCACAGTAACCCCAACAACTGAAATACAGCTTTTACTTGGGAGATTTACACAGTGATCCTCCAACCTCATTCAAGTTCTGAGGGAACTCAGTTCAGGTCACCTTTCATTGTCTGCAGTGTTTATTCTAGAAATTCCACCATCACAAGTAGCCCAGGGCAGACTAAGCCACGTTGACACAGCAGAACTCAATTTTTTAAGGGACTAAGAAAAGAAAACTCCACATATTAGGATAGTTTTTAGGGGAGCATTTTAAATTATGAACAGCCAAGCATCTAATGCAAGATATATTGGCAGAAATTCTAGGGAATGTATTTTAAGTTGTACAAATATCGTGTGATATTTCCTCTCCTTATATGTTTTTAAGCTCTATATCAAGAGCATATGGTCTCGAAGGGAAAAGGAATTTCATCATCTAGCAGAGGCCAAACCACCATCCGTTCGAGCACAGGATTCCACACAGCCATCCTGCGGTGTGATCTCTTTCAGCATAGCCAGATGATTAGAATTGTAGTATAATAATAACATTATTTACTTAAATAAGGTAGGAATCTGCTGGCCTGCCTGGACACTTCGTGTATTCATAACTGCATACATCTTTCATGCCATCTTCACCAGCTAACCTGACCCTGAAGTAGTCTGGATGGTAAATTTAAAAGGTCATGTCCTTTGGAAAGTAAATTTAAATAACAAGAGACACAAGTGGCACTGCTGGTGTTAGAGGCTTGTGAGCCCTTTATAAACACATTTTATTAATACAGATAGCATTCTTGCTCCAAAGGCATTTCTCTCAGTTTCTCATAAAGAACAGGATACAAATTAATTGGGAGGCCGGGAAAGCATTCTTTACAGAGCATGGACACCTTTTCCTTAGTCAGTCATGAAAAGCTATCCGTATGTGAATTAGGAACCAGATAAAAGTACAGCATCTGTAGCTAGAGTGGCCCTTATACTCTGGAATCATGCTGACTGTCATTTTTTTTTTTAAAAACTTGGACAAGAAGCTGCCCCAGTCTCCATGCCTGCCAAATGAAACTGATAAAAAAAAGTATGTACCTTGTAGGCCTGCAAGGAAGGTTAAGTGAGAAAAGATTTGTGATGTGCTTATAATGACGCCTGGCATAGAGTCAGCACTTAATAAATATTGGCCACATAAAAGCCATGAATGGAATTAGGAAGCCCAAGAAACACTGATTCAGTACTAGTGCTGGGGCGAGAAAGAAATGGAAGAGTTCTTTCTAAAAGAGCAATAGTTTTTCGCACTTTGTTGTGCTTTTAGCACTCTTTTTAGTTACTTTAATTTTTGAGATTATAATATATAATATTATAATATAATTAGATCATTTTACCTTCTCTTTTTTCTTCCAAACCTTCCTCCCTCCATACACCTCCCCTTTTTAAATTCATGGCCTCATGTTTTATTAATTGTTGTTACACGACTATATGCATCTATTTCCAAATATATAAATACAGCCTTCTCAGTCTGTACAAGTTTTGTGTATGTTTTCAGAGCAAGCCACTTGGCATCGGATAACCAGGTTGGTTGCCACTCTGTGTGCTGGCTAGCTGTCTCAAGAGTTTCCTGGGATTCTCCTATCTGCCTCACTGTCGGAATGCTGGGGTTGCAAAGGCATCATGCTACAGGGTCAGCCTGCTCTTTCCTGCAGAAGACTATTTCTCTGGGCTTCAAGATTTCTCTCTCTCTCTCTCTCTCTCTCTCTCTCTCTCTCTCTCTCTCTCTGTAGTTCTTTGTATAGGGCTAAGGACTTGTGTGCTTTCCCCATCTGTCTTAGCATCTCTATTATTGTTATCTTCATCCAGATCAATTTCAGGTTTAAGCAGACATGTTGTAAAATTATTGTTGAGTTTCCTATAAGAACTGTTCAACTCTAAGGTCAAAGCTCCACTTCTAACCTCAGCGTTCCCCACTGAAACAATTGTCCTACGCTATGGATTTGTGCCAACCTGATACTTCTCAGAATTCCAACTAGCAGTATATATCTTAGACATATGTGTGTGTTTTGTATCATATCAGTGGTGCAGATAAGAAACCATGGGGGAGCAGAAGTGGGTGCTGACATTGATTAAGGCTTCATAGCAAGGCCATTTTGTACTATGTGGACGTCAGAAAGGGGGTTAATCCTTCCGCCAATGCTTTCAACACTTGCAAATTTCACCCACAAAGGATTTGATCAGACAGATGTGATACAACATGCGGATTGATAGACTAATTCCAAAGACCAAACAACACAAGACTTTCAAGCCAGCTGAAGTAGTACTCATCAAAAAGAAAAGAAAGAGAGGGAGAGAATAAGAAACCTGAGCCAGCCCCAACTGGAATACACTCTAACACATTTATGATCTATTAAGTATGCTACAATACGGGGGGGGGGGGAGAAGAAGAGTCCAACGTCCAGTTTTGCTATAGAATGTTCACCTTTTGTTGTTTGTCTGGTTGGTTGGTTGGTTGGTTGGTTGGTTGGTTGGTTATAAAAGTAGGCAGGGTTAGGAGAAGACTAGAAGTCACTAGCAACTCCCTTTGCCAAGATGGAGTTTCCCTCTCTTGGCCAACAAGACCAACTAAAAGCAATATAGAGAATGAGTATGGTTGGAGAGAATCTGCCATGGGAAGGAATTGTTTGCGGGGGGGGAAAACAATTACCATCTCATACATTCAGTGAGTGTCTGTAGTGGGACATACGTATGACTAACTTACAGGTTGGACACCTAACCATAATCAGATGGGTTGAAGCGCTGTACTAGCCCATCTGCTAACTCTCTCTCAGGTATCAGCCCCCTCCTCCTTTTAAATTCAGTGAAGGAACACTAAAAAGGACTCAAGGTTTTTCAGCCATCTACTTCCTGCTCAGCTACCATTCTGGGGTGTGTAGTCTATGCTTTTACTCTCCCTTATAATAAATCACTTTCACTACTACTACTTTTTTATCCAATTGATTGTTGGAAACACAGAGAATGTAGACATTTGTCATGAGGCACTCCAAAACTCCCTCCAGTAACATTCATATAGCCATAATCCTGGATAAAGATAAGAAAACACAATTGCCCTACTGTTGTTCCAACTGAGTTTGAAGTTGGCCTTTTAAGTTTCTTCTTCTAAGCCTCCTTCTGTATAAAGCATCCCTCCAATACTTTATCTAAGTAGGTCTCCCCTAGTTAATGTCTATAATTTTTCACTGCTTGCTGGATATCTGTGTAAGTGGAAACTTCAGGATAAAGGCCAGTCACTGAAGGGTTAAGGAGTTCATTCCCTCCCCCAACTTCTGGGGAAAAGAAGAGGGGCTGAGGTAAGATAATCGCCTGTGGTCAGTAAATTAATCAATCATGCCTAAGTAATGAAGCTGCCACATAAACTCCAATGGACAGAATTTACAGAGTATACATTGGAGTTGTCAAGGGGGTGCAGTGCTCTGACTCAAAGGAGTTTGAACAAGTGAGTCTAAGTAAGATATTTCATTTGGTGATGTTGTTAATATAGTTAGTAGATAGTAGCAATATTAGAGGGCATTGGAGCTGGACCCCTCCATCATAATCAACAGATTGTGAATCTATAGACTGGAACTACAGAACTCTAATTTCTGATCTCTAGGAGAGAACCTGAGTCATATCTCTGGCCTTGGAAAGAGACATGACATCCTAAACTTGCTAGAAGGTCATAATTCTGTTCAAGGTACCTCAAGCCTCATACAGTTATTGCATAACAGGAGACTTTCTAAGAAAGAACAAGAGCTGACCATTGCCTTTTTGTGTAAAAGTCCACTCTAATAGGCCTGTTAATCATGTAGACAGAAAAACACCTCTCAAAAAAAATACCACATCTTTTTCATAGACTCTCAAATGATACAGAGCTGGAGAGATGGTTCAGTGGTTAACAGCACAGTTCCCAGCATTCGTATCAGGCAGATTAGAATTGTGGAGGCCTAGAGATCTCAAAGAAAAGAAGGAAAATGAATGGAATAATATGAACTTATTCGCACTAATAATAATGGTGAGTAATAGAGTGAATACTTATGATCTATTATTTATGAACAATTTACATTGGTATAGTTTCTTGCGTATTGATACAAGTTCAAATTATAGTTGTTACTTCTATTTATAATATTTGTATATCTATGTAAAGTTATTTTGTCATATTGTATGCATGCATATTTCTACCTCTGTTTAAGACATCTTGTATATTGATTCAATTTTAAGATATATTTATCATATTGCATTATATGTTTCTACCTCTGATCAAGATATTTATACATTGTTTACATTTTGAAATCATTGTCCTCCTTTACTGAAGAGTTGTTTAGGATTGTTTAATATTCTGATATGAAGTCTTAGTCTTTAAGTTATATAGGTATTAAGTATTATAGGTCAATAGTCATTCATGTTTGTTATACTTTTAGTCAGACTAATTAGATTCTTTAGGTACATAGAGATTGTATTCTGCATAGATAGGTAATCTTCAATCACTTCAAAGATTTGTAGAACATGGCATTTCAATAACTTAGGATTCTGTTGACATGAGACACAATTGCTGCTGGCAGCACCATTCTATTTCCAAGAGAGTGTTGAGCATGAAAGACACTCTACTTGGAGTTTATTTTCTTCTTGGCAAAACTGGCCTTTGAACAAGGAACTGTCCATACCTGAACTACTGACAAAGTGTATGATGTCCAGACTGGACAAGCAGGATATAAGAAAAAAGACTGTCAAATCTTGCTAAGACAGGGTAAGATGATTTTGAAAATTTTTCTGCCTCTGAAAATGATCTGTCAGTTACTCTAGGCCTTAGCCAAAGTTGGTTGCTTCAACATTGCAAATGAGACTTTGGGTGATTGCTCAGGAAGCCAATTGTCTCTGTCATCTACAGCACATTTTGGAAGCTGCTTGATTGCACTTCCTCCCTACTCAAGTAATATTATCTCCCTTCTCAGGTCTTCAGTGAGGTTGAAGATTAGATAGTAATAGTTACCATCCTCTTATGATCTTGCCAAGCCTTTTATAAGACTTAAACTCATTAGAATAGAATGTTTATTAAAACATTAGGATATGTTCCTTGTTTTATATTGTTTATGCTGGTTCTAATTCTAACTTTATACTTGATATCTGTTCCTAGTGTACATAGTTTTGTACTGGATTTAGAACTCTCTTATTTAAACAAAAGAGGGAGGTGCTGTGGGAGCTCCTTCAGTTCCTTTAAGCCAATAGCCTTTAAGAAACCACCCCACTTGGGCATGGTCTCTTATACTATTAATGCAGCTGTAAGGCTTGTGCTTGCTCTCTTGCATCTGGCTCTCACTTCCGGCTCCGCGGAATCTGACAGCTCTGGCCTAGCAGGGCACCTACATTCACACGCACATAATTTAAAATAAAACAAATCTAAAAGATAAAATAATATAAAACTCATCTAATATGCAGCTTGGGTCAACAGTCCCTTTGGGCCCTGTTACTCCCAATAGTACTTTAGATTACTCTATAGTGAACACGGTCTATCTTCTATACTGTACTGTGTGTCTCATTTGAATTCTTCTCTTGAATTGGCATAGAATAATGTGCTTTGTTGTGGCATTTTGTACATGTGTGTGTGTGTACACGTGCGTGTGTACATGCATGCATGTGTGTGGTTGTGTGTGTGTGTATGTGTGTGTGTTTTGATCATATACATCTCCTGCCTTGATGAGGACACTGTAGGAATCAATCAAAGAAAACAATTTCTTTAGCCCAATGGAAACATAACATTCCAAAACCTGAGAGTTAATTCAGTTGAGCCTTCTAATAATCTAGCCAAGATACCTTCCCACAGGAAGGCAAGTTCTTCTTAAGCCATACCACAAAGAGAGAAGGAATTATTACCCTTTAATTAGATACTGTACTTTTCCTCTCCAGATTTCCACTCCCAGTAGTGCTGCATAAGAGCATAACCTTGCAGTTGTGTATAACATTTCCTATTCTTTCTATCTCATTGTAAGCATGCTTCCTCTTACATTTTTGGTTGTGATCCCAGCTCTAATGGCTGAGCCTTCTCTCCAGCTATGCATTCTCTAATATCCACTTCCCACCACGTTGTGCTCGTTTAAATGAAAGGCCATGACCTTTTCTCTTTTTGTTCCTCATCTTCCTCCTCTGTGTTGCTGTTGAAATTTACAGCTTGCCTGCACTGGAGGTTCTTCTTTCAGACTCTTTAAAAACTTGTCTTCAAGTTCTAGTTTAACTCTTTTCTTAGGTTATTTTATTATTGAGACTACGACTCCAAGAGATCACCCTAATTTTCCTGGTAATATGTGGTGACTCAGGCAAGACCACCCAAAATTTGTGGTAACACCCCATTGCCCTCTTTTGTCCCCTTCCCACTCCCATCTGTCTCCCTTCCCTTTTCCAGCTACTCATATTATTGTTGGAATGTTTCTGTTTTGTTTTATTATTGTTGTTGTTGATATTTTGTGTGGGGGGGTGTATCCTAATAATTTGACTGAAAGCAATTCTAATTAAATTCACAGAGTCAATATCCTTCTCAGTCAGGGGTTTGGGACAAATTTATAGTACCAGGCATGAATTCCCTTAAATCCAAGCAGAAAATGGTTGGCTGCCCACGTAGCAATCATGAGACGCTTGCACCCTTGGACACACCATGCCCTGCAGGTCCATATTGTACCACACACTTTAGTGCTAGATAAGAGCATAGATGATTTTCCTCCCACTTAGAAAATAAAAAAGCTTCCCAGTGGGTTTGGAGTTAATTTAATTATGTTCTATGGCCAAAGTGTGCTTTATCTTTAGCAATAGGGACTTACCATGTAGTTGGTGCTGTTTTTCTTCAATTCTTGCCTTTTGTACCTCGCTAGTGACCTTCTTTAAAGTGAAAGATTAAAGATAAACTCAAAGAGCACAAGGTACTGTTTCTGACATCCTGATCACAGTCGATTTTTTTTCCAGTTATTGACAGTAAAATGCAAGTAATTGATTGAAGTACAAAAAGAAAGTCTTAACTTGTTAATGTCTTAACTTCAAGAAATAACAGCATAGTGGATTTGAATAGAGTCCTCCACATGTTAACCAAGTTTTAATCTCCAGTATTTGTTATTGTGAGCCTATTTGAATATAATAGGACTTTGCATTAAGAATTTCAGGATACGTAATAAGGCCAATGTCTTATACTCATGTAGCTAGTCTGAAAACAAATACAGGGACATCTGGGGAAAAGCTAGATAAAGATAGAGGCAGAAACCATAAGACAATATCTACAGAACAAGTCAGGCCAAGGATTACACAGACACCAGAATCTAAGAGAGAGGCACAAATGAGATTCTTCTCCAGAGTTTCAAACTTCTAAGAATTTGACCTTGGAATTTCAGCCTCCAGAAGGAAGGAACAAAGTATTTCTACCATTAGAAGTCACTATCAGCCCAAGGAAACTAATACGGGAACCAACTAAAATTATTATGACTTATTTCTTTTTTGTTAGTGGTAGGAAAGAAATGGACAAGATCCTAACTGGCTTTGCGATCAGTGTGTAATGGAAAGAAATGAAACCAGCAGCTTTTAGCAGTCACACTTTCTTCTAATAGATGATGATGCAGGGGCATAAAGCAATAGAGGAGGCTCTTCAGTTAGATAATAGCCTATAGTCAGTGGTGGGCAGGGGACACTCCATCGTCTCTCCCACTTACTAACTGTGGGATGTGAACAGGTTTGAACTCTTTGGGAAGTGAAGGCAATCATAAAGTTCTCTCCTAAGGGGAATGATGCAAATAGAACATTTCAGCTGTGCCTGAATGCAGCATTCAGGAAGTGCTGTGGGTTCTTCATGGCCTTCTTAACCATGTTCTAGAGGAACACAGAGTTGTGCAAATAGAGCATGGGATAAATATGGATTGGAGAGAACATGAAGGGCACATCAAGAAAAATGTTCCCCTTGGGAGGCAGAGACAGGCGGATCTCTGTGAGTTCGAGACCAGCCTGGTCTACAAGAGCTAGTTCCAGGACAGGCTCCAAAACCACAGAGAAACTCTGTCTCGAAAAACCAAAAAAAAAAAAAAAAGAAAGAAAGAAAGAAAGAAAGAAAGAAAGAAAAATGTTCCCAATTTCAAAAGCTTTCCTAATTGAAACCACAGGCTTTAAAGTCCTGTAGGTTTGGATCTTTTCTTCTTTTCGTTTTCTCTAGCACATCTTTTTTGTCTCCAAAGAAGTGCTTCCATGCAAGTCTCTCCTTTAGCATCTAATGTTCTTAGGGAAAAGAAGGAATGAGAGCAAGGAGAGTATAGAAACCCCAGACTTCTCCCATCAGTGCCTGAAAGCATATTCCAAACATTCTGGTTCAGCTCCCCTCTTTACAGGTGGCCAGAGAGTGTATGCAGCTCAGCCAAGATTCCTAGGCCCTGTGAGGGCAAAGACTTGGATATCTCATTCAATACTATATACTTCTATGTTCCATATAATTGGCATAGAATAGACAAACAAGTGAGTGATTGACAAGTTAGCTAATTCTGTCACTCTGGTAAAACATTAGTTCCACAGCTTGGTGTGAGATAGGACAAAATGCATGGTGTATAATGAAAAACAAGCATACTGACTTAGGTTTCAATGGAGCTAAAGTATACAATTTTGTTAGTTTTTAAATTTTATTATTTTATGTTTAAACAATGAGCTTTGATTTTATTGAAAATGGATACTACACCATTATATTCTATGTATGTAGTAAAAATGGCATTAAAGACCTAAGGACATTTTGAGTAACAAATGTATTAAGAACTATGTAACCTTATAAATATGCATCAATCAGAAATTTTTAAATAACTTTTTTTTTCAAGTGACATACAATTTTTATTTTCTAAGGTGCAAATACATTCGTTAGAAGATGTCTTCTGGGAACAAAGCACTGCAGGAACCTCAGTGGCTTGAACCTTTATGACTTCACTAACCTAAAAGAGCAGACGTTGTCTAAGGAAGCTGAATGATTGTTGTCTAAAGAAGCTTAATGTCACAATGTCACAAATTGCTCTGGGAAATTTGCAAAGGGTCGCTAAACATTGTATTATTCAACATCACTGTGCCTGCTACTTTGGGAATTTGCATCAAGCTTGAGACTTTTCCCCATCCAGGCATTCCACAGCCCAGTCAAGTTGATACATAAAAATACCCTTACAGTATTATTTTAACATATGCACGAAATATTCACCCCTGGAAACATCTGCATTCTAATAAATAGCAATCTATTTACTATACTTCCTATTTAATGACACGGAATCTGTGATGAGAGGGAGACAAGCAGAGGTAAATAACAGGTTTTTTTTTAGTGACTTTCACTTAAAGCTAATCAAAAGCAAAGGCTTTTAATATTTTCTTCTTCCTCAACTCTTGTAAAAGAGACACTCAGTCTTGTCGCAGGGCCACCCTGAGTGCAGAAACTGACCGTATCACAGTATGACTCAGAGAGGAACGTTCACTAAGATGCAGAGAGGGGTCACACTACAGGACTTGTAAAGCTGGGGCTCTTTTCACGGTAGCACAGCGACTTCGTGGCCCTCAGGCAGCAAAAGGAAAAAAAGCTACGGTTTTAGTATTGGCTCTCTGAAAGGTGGTCTGTGAAATGAAACTAACTTGATCAATATTTTGGAAGCTGAAAAACACACTCCACTGAAGACACAACTTCCTTCCTTCCTTCCTTCCTTCCTTCCTTCCTTCCTTCCTTCCTTCCTTCCTTCCTTGCAAAATTACAGAACTTTATGAAATGAAGACTTTGACCAATATAGCTGCACATTAAACAAAAAAAAACATGATTTTTGCAAATGACAAGAGATTCAAAAGCATCCCAGCTGGTTGACTAATGCAATTTGAAGCAGAAGTGCCTCAGGACCACAGCAAGTCAGGACATGTGGCTGGTCGATCATTTTTTACTGTATGTTTTCCAGCAATGTACTTAAAATATAACCTTTATGTGGCTGCAGTTTCCCTCGACTCTTTTCATAGCTCATAAAACATTTAGGAAGTGTTTATAAAACTTTCTCAAAGAAATTGAGCCACAAAGAACACGAACTTCATGGTTCTCCGTGGTCCAGCTTTAATTTAGTTTTCAGGGAAGGAATTTTTTCATTGTAAATGTAACGGCAACATCTGTCTTTCAGGTTCTTTTGGAAGAACAAGCCGAGAAGCAGCTCTGCCCAAAGTGTATTATTTGGCCATTACTCTGAAATATGTGATGCTCCAATTATTGTCCTCATGAAATCCCACCCCAAGATGTGCTTTTTCCCTCCTCTGCTAACCCCACCCTCCTGCGCTGGTTGTTTACAGTTATCTGGTCATGGTAGAAAAGCATCATCTTATAAGCATCATAAAAACGTCTGCACCCATTGCATGACCTGTCAAAGTCAGAGTGGACTCTTGGATTTGATTATACTTGCAAGAGCTGACCATTGCTTCATCCTTCAGGAACTTCTCTGACTCTCTCTCCATATAGGCTGCAAGAAGTTAGACAGCCAGAGAAGTGTCTGAAGTAAGATCTCAGTTAACAGTTGCGCACACCAAGGAACAGCAGCCATTGTATCAGATTGTGTTTCCTATTCTGTCCTGGTGCTGTACAGAACAAGAGGGGAAGTGGTCAATTTGAGATTAATTCAATATACAATCTTCGTTCTGAAATCTTCATTTGGAGCCCTGTCCTTTGGCACTCTGCTGAGATTCATGGACTATATACAACTGTTGCATATGTATACAAGTGTTGTATCCTATTAAAATACAATATACTAGGTGTGTCTGTGCATTTTATGTGTGCGAATACACATATATCTCCAACTAATACTTCAACACTCCAGGTCAAGTTTAAGAAGAGAATTAAAGGAAACGTGAAATTAACAAAAAAAGACTTAAGAGGGCTGGAGAGATGGCTCAGCAATTAAGAGTACTTGCTGCTCAGCCAGAGAATGCAAATTCAGCTCTCGGCACTCTCATTAGCTGCCTTTAAATCCAGCTCCAGGGGTTCCGATATTTTTCTGGCCTCCACAAATACCCACGCTGACACATATATTGTACAAATAAAAATAAAAGCCTTTAAAAAGGAAATAAAAGACTCTTCATGGTGCAAGATAAGACCAGACTTTTGACTTGCCAAGGTAAAAGTCATGAATGGCCGATACACGAACTTGTGAAGAAAAGCTACTCGGGATAGTCCTGTTTCACGTGTGTAGCTCAAGAGAGAATCTGACAGATATCTGGGTCCCATTTGTTTGCTTTAAGGGGAGAAATAGACCCTGTGGACACAGAGGAGGTTTCTCCATTTCAAAGTGATGCACTTAAAAAAAACTAAACAGAGGAGGGCAAGATGTTAGAGCCAAGAGTCCCGGGTTCTAACTTCATGCTGCCTATATGAGATTAAGTGTGCTGTCCGTAGTCAGTCATGGCTCATTACCACACGTCTGTTGGAATTTGCCCTTTGGGGAAACGTTTTCAAAATCTTGTCAAACACATGCTGTATTTCCAGTCTCCCGAGGAAAGGCAAGCTTAGCCGGCCCTTCACTTCCATGCATTCACAACTGTCAAAATTGTTACACCATAAATTACCTTTAAAGCACTAAGGACAATGTAGGTAGTGGAACTAGAAAGCCCCTGGGTAGCATGTGTGATTAAGGAGGCCGATTCATTAGCAGAATAGGGAAGAATGGCTTCAGTGTGTGATATGGGAAATGCTCTTTGACTTAGCAGATATAGTTTTGATTAATTGTCCCAGCAATGAGCTTTATCAGGACTTCTCCACTAAGATATTTTGTGACTCTCTTCAAAAGTAAACAAGCAAAAGAGTGCCAAAAGTTAGCAAGTATACTCTAAATTCATTCTGGAATAATAAAGGTTTGGAAAATATGAGGTAAAGCCCAATTCATCCCTTGAGGAGTTATTTCCGTTCCAGGCCCTAGCTATCAAGAATTGAAGAGCAAAGAGACCCAAGCTGGTTCCCAAGAGGAGCCATCCCTAGCACTTGCTCTCAATTCACTTTGTCTCTGTGTTGGTACAATCTGATTGACCCTCAGAGATATGATCTACTAATCACATCGCTGCTCCCAAGTCAGGAGACAAGTTTACCAAATGCTAAAGGCTGAATTCTCCTATTTTCCAGAAGGGAAAAAAAGGTTGGGGATAACTAATAGTGACTATATTATCTTACAAAGTATTTGGAGCCATTGAAATAGTGCCATTGAAATTAAAGAGAAAAAAAATGAGGGAAATGGAACTCTCCTGCGGCATTAAGTAGCAAGGCCTGATTAATAGACTCCACCTTGTTTGATGTTCTGAGAACAGCCTTAATGCCCTGGTCCTAGGCAGAGATGACAAGTAACTAGGGAGATGGTCATTGTAAGAAAGCTGGGTCAGCCGAGGCAAATTCTAAATGTGCCTCGAAGTTATTCTGGTGAGTAGAGAGAAAATAGTACCCCCAGGAACTTTTCAAGCTATTGCTGATGGGAGAGGGTCTGTCTTTTCTTAGAAGGATGGTCAAAAAGGTGGTAGAGTGTGGGGAGGGGATATGAAGTGGAGTCAAGATCCAGGACAGAGGAAGAAACAGGCAAAATGCAGGTGTCCCTATTCAAGGTGAGTTTCAGGGGAGAGGAGTTCGACAGAGAACCACAAGACGTGGTAAGCAAACAGACTGTGTTTGGAAGCATCAAGTCATAAACAGTCCTATCATGAGAAGGAGTACTGAAAAGCAGAAACTGAATTGTCTCTTAAATAAAATATGATAAGGGTATGATTATTAAATTTAAGAACTGCAATTTAAATTTTCTTCTTCTAGATTTATGGCTATTGTCTCCCACTCGTTCACACTTAAATCTTTCATTCATATTGATTTTCAATCTCATTACTTTTGTCTTCTATGGCCATTTTCCTTTTTTTTCTACATAATCCTGATTCCAGTTAGTATTTTTAATGCCAGAATTCAAGATGTAGCTAGTTCTATATATGCATCAATTCTAGTATTTTATTTCCAAGGAAGAGAATATAAGAAATACAAGGTAACACTTGACTGATTTTTATGATGCTTTGTCTTTTCTTGACTAGATATAAAAAACAATGCTGTATCAATTAAACGACTTCAGCATTTCAGCCAACCATATGATTCACTATTCTTTCTTGATTTCTAAGAACATCTTTTCTATTCCTCGTGGTTCCGGGAAGAGCCATCAGTCATATAATTTCTCCCTGCGATAACAGAGTAGGCACATAACCAAGTCAAGCTCAATAAGTGTACAATATTCTCCCCTCAGCACAGTGATACTTTAAGTCCTTGACCTCAGCTTGGCCAACTTGAACCTTCTCAGGGATATTTTCAGCACTGGCTGCTCTATTTGGCTCACAAACACCAGTGATCTAGACCAGGAATTATTTTTCTGGTGCATAACGAAAGCCTATCCATGTAAAAATACCAACACCCATGTACAAGCAGAGAGAAGCAGAACCAAGTAGAGACAGAACTCTAGTCTCAGACACACCACTTGAGCCCAGATTCCATTCTTGACCTGCCAGCTACACCAGCCAGTAAATACTGTACTTAGCTTAAGCTAGTTTAAATTGGGTTTCAGTCACTTACAAGAGAGCCCTGGGGTATATAAATGTCAAAGACCATTAACAAGAACACAGCTGAAACTAATACAGGGCCTCTGTGGCTTAATGATAAATGACTAATGTATGTTGCTCATATTTTCCAGAAATCTGCATTGGTCCATGCCAGCATTTTTTACACATGCTCAGTCTAGGTCATCAACATAAGAATTATCACAGTTTATAGAAGAATTTCTAGGACACCAATGTCTTAATGTTTCTGACTCTTGTTTGTGGATTTAGCATATGAGAGGATTTATAGTTTCTTGGCTTTGGAAGACTATATAATATTAGGCATGGCATAACTAATATATATATCACAAATAAAGACAGAGGTTAAATCTTATACATAAAGAGTGTCTCCTTTTAGCTCTTCTAGAATGCAAGAAAGATTTCCTGGAGTTCAGATTTGATTTGAAGCTGTTCTCATTTTCAGTAACAAGTATAAAGGATAGAAAGTGCTGTTTTCCCAACATCAAGTGCATATATCCACAAAACATAATATCTTTGGTGGCCTACTCTGGGCCACATGATTCAGCATATGATATGAATACAGTTCGGCAGGCACAGTAGCCACCTCAGTGATGAAATTAGACAAAAAACCTCTTAGCAGATAGTTAATTTGGTATTTTAATAAATGTTATACATAATAAGGCAGGTCGAGGAATAGGGAAAGATAGGATTTCCTCAGAAAGTAGCATTGGAGACCATCTCAGAATCACTAGAAGAAACCACGAGGGGATGGCAGAGAATTAAAACTGTGAAGTCTTGATTAAGGAATGAGTTCAATGTATTGAAAGAATAAGAAGATTGAAACAGAAAAAGCTGGAGGGGAAGTGAGCCTTTTCAGGCTTTGGTAAAACATCTGGGTTTCTGCTCAAACATACACTAAGTTACTAAAGGGTTTAGAGGAGACCAGAGTAGTATCATGGTGTCAGTGGAAGGCAGGCAACAGCCAGAGACACGGGGAATTAATACATTTCTTGCTATGAGCTAGATAAGACCATATTCTAGGTTCAGTAAGGATGAGAAAGAATAGCTTAGTAATAGAATAGAAAGGTAGAGTTAAGAAGACTGAGTAACTTCCAATGAAGACATGAGAGGTAAAGAAGAGACAAGAGAAAGTTCAGCTTCCGTTCTGAGTGCCATTGTGGGATGTATGGAGAGACATGATGCCCTCACTTATGAGGGGGAGGGTGCCAGCAAGGGAATAGGTTTCAGTATGGAAATCCAGAGGTAATTTCTGCTTTCCGTTTCTGAATGGGGTGTAGGAGTCTTCATGCCCAGCATGGCAATGAAAGTGTTGGAGCAAAATTAATTTCAGGGACAGTAAACCTTTCAAAATGAAGATGTTTTCATGTAAAAATGGTTCCAATTATCATCTGTAATTCTATAGAATATCAATGAGAAAACTGAGAAATGACAAATATTTCAAAGGCTTTCTATTATAAGAAAAATAAAAGGGGGCCAGAAAGATGGACCCTTGGGTGAAAGCACTTCTACCAAGCTTGACAACCTGAGTTCTGTCTCTAGAACCCATATGTTCTAGAAGGAGATAATTGATTCATGCATGTTGTCCTGTGACCTCCTCATAAAGCCACAGGCATCTGTATGAACACAAACACACTGTAAATTAGTATTAAATTTAACATGAAAGGAAAGCAAAAATATGCATTTTCAGGAACTTGTCCAGCTCTGGTGTTATTCACAGTGCTCCCATAGACTGTACAATTGCTTACTACAATAGTAGGACAATTACAAACTCTACAGCGAATGGAGACTCTCATTTATCTGTTTAAGCTGTAAGTCTTGTTTATGGTGTGTAAAACAGCAGATACAGACAATGCATATTACAGATGAACTACACATCTGTTTGTTTCAACTCCTTGTTCAAGTAATAGTCATAAGAACTTAGGAGAGTACCTATTAAAATATATGTAGACAGTATAGCTCAGAAATCTGCCTTTCAGAACAAGACTCATAAATGAAATCCAACTTAATTTCTGTTATCATATACTGTGCCTGCTGGAATTTAATGTGTATGTGATTTAGAGTTCCCATTACCGATAAGTTACCCCATTTCCCCCACAAAGCAACTTTGGAGAATCTAGTGCCAATTTGTGCAATTCTGGAAACAAATGAGACATATGACTTAAATAACTTTTGATGAAAGCCTCATGAGAAAACATTTAAAAGTCATTCTTACTTCATTTTTAAAAAATTGTGTGTGCATACATGTTTATGTGTCTCGGCATGTCCGTGCCCAAGTGTGCATGCCCACAGAGACATTCAGATCCCCTAGAGCTGGAGTGACAAGCAGCTGTGAGCCACTGAACTTGGATGCTGGAAGCCCATCTCTGGTCCTCTGTGATAGCACAGAATGTCTGTAACTGCTGAGCCATCTTTCCAGCCCCTAGAGCCAGTCTAATTAGTCATGGAAGACATAGAGCAAACACTTTGGCTTGCTAGCCTCTTTTATTTCTGGTTGAAATAATATTCTTACTTATTTTTGTTAGTCTATACTTTTAATAAGTATATTAATAATCCATATTCCTCCTTTGTCTTGCCATTGCTGCTCCAGTGAGAGGTACCTGGATTCTACACATTCATTCCCTGAACTGACCCATATGTTTCCTATAAGTTCTTTTCATTTTCTTAAACGCCGAACAACTCCAGGAGACACAATACGTGATAATGGAAATCAGCAGTTGGGTTTCATTTAAGAGTCGTACTCTACAGGCCACAGACCCATGAACCACACTGCCCATCCACATTTGAATAGTCAGTTCTCCTGAGCGCTCACGACGACTGCTTGAACAAAGTCTTGAAACATAGGAGGCGATGTACCGCTCATCTGGAATATACATTTCCTCTATCTGCTTTTTTTGTTTTGTACTACAAACAACTTTTATATTGGAAATTCTCTTCTCATTTTTCTTGTATGTGTTGATACAGTCTCACTTGCATTTTCATAGGCTATGTTAAATATTAAATTTTCTTCAGTTCATGGGAATTGTAATAATACCTATAATAACATATTTTATAATGCTTGCCATTGTGCAGCACATTTTTTCAGTACATAATCCATTCTGTAGTCAATATTACTACAGCTGGTAGAGAAAATTACTGAGTGTTCTAATCATGCAGTTGGTAAATCTGGAAAGTTAAACCAGAAGCCACATTTTTACATTCAAACTCATAATTATGACCTTCATGTTGTAACATGCTTTAATGCTCCCATTGCTTTCTATAAGTGGTCTTCTTGGTATATCATTTAATAGCTATGTAAATTTGAAGAATTGACATGTATCTCTGAGGTGTGTAACATAAGCAGCAAAAATTCAGTCTAATTGTAATTTTGTGTGTGGAGTATAATTTCGGTTTGAAAGCCTAAATTTATTAATAATGATTAAAGGTGTGGATCACAAATATGCCAATAATAACTTTACAGAGTATTGTTGGAACATCATCTGCTTTATTTCTCTTATTCTACTAGAATGAACTACAAACCTGGAAGCCTGCACACATCTTAGGTGGTCACATGGCCACACACGGTCACATGTCTCACCCTGTGCCACCGAGGACTCCCCATGAACTCAAGACTCTGTGAGGCTTATATTGAGGACCAGTTAGACAAAGGCTTTGGTGCTGCAGCAAATAAATAAAAATTAAGTCAAGTCATGGGCTTGTGGTGCTTGTATCCTGATGAACAGACCTAGGCTGTGTCAGGGATTATTGAGGGTATAAACCCTCAAGATTAGTTTTTATAAGATATACTGTGTTTTGCCTAGAGGTGCAGGAGAGGCTGAAAATAGGCAACGTTCTAACAAACTATCTGCTCAAGCCAAAACTAATCTGAGTTAACTTCACTTAAACTGAGGGGGGAGGAACCACTTCAGGGTTTTTTTTTAAGAGTCCAGAAGCACTAATAGCAAACCTCAGCATGCATCACATACGTACATATCAACGTTGGCTCCATTTTCAAATGGTAAGTTACAGTTCATAATACATGGCTTGTTTGGGTTAATATCAATATGATTTAAATCCTCTCAAAATGCCAGGCGATGGTGGCGCACGCCTTTAATCCAGCACTCAGGAGGCAGAGGCAGGCGGATCTCTGTGAGTTCGAGACCAGCCTGGTCTACAGAGCTAGTTCCAGGACAGGCTCCAAAGCCACAGAGAAACCGTCTCGAAAAAAAAATCCTCTCAAAATATTCTCACAAGAAACATAGTTCTAGAACAATAATCAGAGACGCACTCCACCAGACCGCCAGGCTATCTGTTGCCACATTTACCCGTAGGACTAACACATCTGTCACCCTTCCGTGTAGCCTGCCAGTCTGGAACCTGATTTCGGACACTGATATACTCTAGTGTTGGGGTGCATCCACACCTCTCACTTCCTCTAACTTCCATTATCTCCCCACCTTAAAGAAACAACAGTTCCTGCAGAACCATTCGACAGTCCAGAACGAAACAGGGTGACATTTAAGCCGAAACCATCAAGCACAGATGAAACCGTGGTAGCTAAAGAGCAGATGTGTTGGCCAAGAGAGGAGTCCTGAGGAAAAGTCTGGGCAAGAGCTTTGATCTCTGTAGGATGTTCCCATCATGGTTACATCCAGAAACTTTTTGCTTTGCCTGGAAAAAAAGATTCAGGACAACTCCCCACTGTAGCGGCACAGACCTGGGGAGATTTACTGGGAAATGTGAGCTAAGCACGTTGTATTATTTTTTCGTCTGTTTTCCCAAGTCCTTGAAGCGCTGCACTTTCCCCCCAGCAAGTTCCTAGCCTCGTGAAGCAAGCTTCTTGAATTATGGTCACACATCTACACCCTGCTGCTCTATAAAGATACTAAAGAAACATTGTAACGTGTTAGGTTTGGACAGCCTCTCCGAGACGCAACACAGATGGCAGGAGAGAAAGACTATCAATCTAAAACTAAAGCGAGAGGGGAAAATTAAAATAAAATCTTCGGAATAAATCACTTGCCAAGGCGTGGGTAGATGACAGCGTGTGACAGAGTGGAGTAGCAGCTCCAGGGAGGAGGCTCGGGATCCTGTTTCAGAACCCTGGTGCAAAAAGTGTCATATGTGCCTTGGGTTAAATTAGAGCATCTGTGGGGCTGAGAAGCAACTGCAGGGCTCGGGAATTCCTATGAACCCAAGCAGCTGTCCTTCCTTTCTAGAACACTGATCCAAAAGCCAGTTATAAATCTATAGTCAGCAAAGCTTCGCATGCAGTATCCTTCAGCCCACCAGCTCCAGCTCAGAGCTCTCCGCACCTGTGTGCAATTGTACACGGAGAGAGGAGAGAGAAGGAGAGGGAGAAAAAGGGAGGGAGCAGAAGGGGCAAGGGAGAGAGAGAAAGGAGGGGGAGAGAGGAGGGGAAGAGGAAGAACGATAGTTCTCTGTTCTGCTTAGGTGGTAGTTGTCCTCAACATGGTTGGTGGTGGGGCTGGGGCAGTCTCATTCTGAGATTCCTGGAGGCAAGATCACCATTTTGGACTGAGATCGAGGTAAAAGCCAGGGACTGGCTGCTTTGCTTTTTGGATCTTCAGGTTGAACCCCAATGTCTGTCTCTGAGTGTAAAATTGGTGCTTCATGGGGCTAGGAATTGAACACGGGCCTATGTGAGCCAGGCAAACAGTCTCCACCTACAAGCAGTCAATCCCTAGCCTCCTGGCTTTGTTTTTATTTTTATTTTTCAGTAAAATAAGATTTAATCTACACGGTTTGGGGAAACAGGAACACCATCTACTCATCTGCATATAACCTCGGGTGCACAGTGCATGCGTAGCTGCTAAGAAATACTTCTCTATTATCAAATTAAATGACTCAAGGGTTTTAAAACTCTTTAACTAAACAACAGAAAGTATGTATATAACAAAATAGACACAAAAATAAGGAAATACCTTTGAATATTTTCAGAAGAGAAAAAGAACATTGCCCACACTCTCAAACTCTGCTTGGCAAAGACATCTGCCTTTATTTCATCTCAGTACAACTTCAGCAAACACATGGCAGGCCAAAAGTCAGTATTTTAAAAGTTCTTAGAGTCAGCTGTTTATTTCTGGTTTTTTTTTTGTTGTTGTTGTTTGTTTGTTTGTTTTTTAGAGCTACATTTTGGTGCTGGGAAACATTTATTGGGGCAAGCTGATCACCCAGCTCTTGATTCTGCAGCAAGTAACTGGGCAATTTCACAGCAACCTCCTGATTTGGTTGAAATTCAGAAGGCCCTGGTTAATCAAACTGTTGATCTTGCCTAAGTGAAGCTGTGAGAAGCTCACCAGATAACGGGGAGAGAACAGCTGTGCTAAGAGCCCATGAGGCTGCCCAGTGCTAAGGAGGTGCTGCTCAGGGAAGAGGGCTCCTCTAGTTTCCAGCTCCATTCTAATGCTTGTCTCTAAAGTAGAGAAGCAGAGGGAGCAAGATCAAAGGCCTCTTCTTGAGAGGCTTATAAGGCTTTACCTCAGCTCTTTCCTTGGGGGCTTTGGGCCTTGGGAGGACCTTGCATTGTTCAGCAAACATTCTCTTATGGAACTTTATAACTCCAGCCCCTTTTATGCCTTAACCACACAGAGACAACTGCCTCTTCTACCCCACATCAACCCAAAGCATCATCTTCACTCTCATTCTCGCCAGTTACTGAAAAGAGAGCCTCCATCCTTGTATCACAAGATCGCCCTTTCTAGGCTCTTGTACCGCTACCAAGTTCTGGCCACGTGTGACTGGTTAAAGTTCGAGCCCTTTCACTTTTGCACCCTGAAATAGAAAACATGCTAGCGTGACCTCTTTTAAGTACTGGTAGTGACTCAATAAAACTATGTGTGGCCTCAAGAAGTTAAAGTAGAAGGATAACCAAGCTATTTGAGGCTAGCCTGTGCTATATAGTAAGAACTGGGTTAGCCTGAGCTACAGTAGAGACCTCATCTCTAAAACCAGAAATACAACTCCACAACAACAGCAAAACACAGAAAGAAAAAAAAATGAAGCCAGTATAATTTTTCTTTTAGATGTCTGAAGTACACGGGTCAAAGAAACATGTTTTTCTTGTAGTTTTAGACAATAAAGTAACTTATTTATGTATGCTTTCTTTACATATTGATGGGGTCCCAAGAGATGCTAGAATGTCTTTCTGGATAGCTGTGGAACTTTAAGTTTAATGTACATCACAGGGACAACGGGACTTGCACTTCCACACACCAGGTAATGTAAAACAGTTACTCCATCCCCAGGCCCGTTTAGAGAGCCGTCAAGTCACTGCCTTGCATCAGCTTGCACTTCTGGACCTCTAGATGGTAGTTGTAAAACTGCAAGTGTTTGGATGAGCACTCCGCAGGTCTTGACGAAGAGAGCTTTGCGCAGATAACAATGACTCACACAGCTTTTACAAGGGTATCTGCCTCAGGAAGAAAGCCTGAAGACCTGGAATGAGATGTCTGCCTGTGCCAGAAGGACGTCAGGAGGCAGGCCGAAGGGCAGCACATGAAGCAGAGGAAGTTGCACCGCGTAAATCAAAGTTTCATTTTTTTGCTGCTTAGAAAACGGCCCTTGGCAGCGTGCTCACTCTGCTCGCAACCGTAGTAAGCAGTAGGAGATTGCTCTGACGCTCAGACGGTTTTCACAACCCCGTGTTTCTCGGCACGTTCCTCTACACTGGGTGTCACTGTGGTGTCACTTCTTCATGACCAAAAATGATGGAAATGTTTCCATCATCATATTACGCTGGCTGCAGAAATGGCTCCGTGGTTAGGAGCACTCCTTGCCTTCGGGGGACCAAAATTCGATTTCCAGCACCCACATCAAGTAACTTTTTGACAAAATGTGCATTATGCTTTCTCTGATTTTGTTCCCATTTTCATCTAGATCTTTTCAGCCAGAACTGGCAACAATAAAAGGGCACTGAAGATAAAGCGCATCTCTTTTTTATTAGGGAATGCAATTTAAACGTCAATCAAGAAAAGTTGTCAGAATGCTAATCAAGGAGAATCCTACTCCATTTCTATTTTGTTTGTTTGATTCTAATTTAATGGAAATATTATTACAGGACTGTGTTAGCTGGCGTTTCTATTGCTGAGAAGAGATAGCATGACCATGGCAGCTCTTATAAAGGAAAACTATTTGACTGTGGTGGCTTGCGGTTTCAGAGGTTTAGTCCATCATCATCATGGTCTGAGATGGTGGCATGCAGACAGACATGGCACTGGAGATGGGCCTGAGAGTCTTTACATCTTGACTTGTGGGCAGCAGAAAGTGATCTGAGACACTGGTCACGGCTAGAGCATATGTGAGACCTCAAAGCCCGCCTCCACAGTTATACACTTCCTCCAGTAAGACCACACAAACTCCAATAAGGCCACACCTCCTAATAAAAGTAGCCACTCTCTTTATGGGCCATTTTCTTTCAAACTACCACAATCACTTCCCAGTTTTTTTTTCCTTGCTCCAACCCCATTCATGTTATCTCCCCCACACATATCCTCTCTTAAATTCATGGCATCTTATTATTCTTGTTACCTATATTATATAAATAAATCTTAATGCATAAATATAACCTGGTGAGTCATTTAGTATCCCTCACGTGTATATGGCTTCAGGAATTACCATTTCTAACACATAATGAAGTCAAGGGCTCATCCCTAGCATAGACTAATTCTCCCTACCTCAGCAATCATCAGTAGCCTATAGCTCTGTGATTAGAGGGAGGATCCTGTGAGATCTTCCATTTCCATATTAGCATATCTATTGGTATTGCATTTGCTTGTGTCTTGTTTTATAAGCCATATTGTTGGAGAATCAGGGGGGTAGCCAGCATGTCAAGATATTAGATAAAATGTTTGGCCAGTAAGGCTCAGGGATCCTGTCTCTACTCCACAGACTGGTATTACAGGAGTGTACCGCCTGATTTTTATATGAATGCTTGGGATCCAAACTCGATCCTCAAGTTTTCGAAGAAAAGACTATCTTCACTGAGCCATCTCTCCCCAGCCCCCAAATACTGGTTTTTATATAAAATGCATGACTGATGTGATATCAGGACCTATGAAGGAAAAAGTCAGACCAATAAAAAGTGTTAGTCAGAGAACACACAGAGGCACAAAAGTGACACACTGTGAAAATATAACAACCGAATTCATTTTCTAAATCATAAGCATTTGACCCAAAAGTTCCTTTTCCCAGACCACTAAACCATGTCAGGACAGTTACTCTCATCCTTAAATGTGGTTAGAACAAGTTGAGGTTCTATTCCCCCTAAACATATCCTAATGCTTCCCATATCTTACAAGTAAATAATTCTAATTCTTAATTTCTTCAGTAAAATGCCAATAACTTCTGGCAAGCAAAAAGTCAAGAATTAAAGCATGTCTCAAGTGACACAAGTCCCTGAGAATTTTCTAGAACTATATAAATAAAAATATGCCCAGAGGAAAAAAAAATACATGTAAAACTAATGATGAGGACAAATTCCATGAAGAGATGGGGAAAGTGGTATATCCATTTGAAATCAGAATATATTATAACATTTTCCATTCCTGAAACTAAAACGCCTTTGGGATCTCTTTAAAAAGCCAGGTTGGATCCAGCCTCTTCTCTTCTGGGGATATGCCATTTTCTGTTCTGAAAGCCCTTAGTAAGGATCTCCATCTTTCCTGAGGTTTCTTTCTTGGAAAAGTCTCAGTTCAACCTCAGGCTTACCTTGTGTGTGTCACATTCCAAGGAAGATTGCCTTGCTAACCACATCAGCCCGTGGTGTGCATGCAAAGGCTTGCATGCCATTCGTCCCTGGACCTCTTAAAAATCAATACCTTAGGGATATTTCGAAGGGAAAGCTTGTCAAACACATGGCAACGTCTTCAGTTTCCATCCAGGGACCACAAATGTGGGAATGAATTTACATGAATTTGAAAAGAAAATATTGTCGTGCAAACACAGACACTGACATTTCAAACTGGAAAAATGAAGAGAGAAAGTTAGTGCAGCTGACGTCACTTGAGCGGGAATGAGAACCACACAATCTTTTCCATTTATCCTTCAGTGGAATCTGTCTATCTTCTTTATCTTGCCCCACAGGATGGAGTTCATCCTTTTTGTGTTAATCAGATTTTCTTTTTGTTGCTGTGATAAAAAAAAAAAAACACTTGGAAGAAACAACGTGAAGGGTTTATTTGGGCTCCTACGGAGAGTTCATGGCTGGCTGTTGCTCTTCCCTTAGGCCTGAGAGAGGTGGAATAGCATGTTGCAGTAGAATAGGTCCCATGGAGGAGGGGTCTTCTCCCCTCATTTCATCTAGCAAACAAGAGATAGGGAGAGGAAGTTAGAAAAGGGACAGGGACAAGAGAGTCCCTTCCTGGCAGGCCTTCAGATTACTTTCTCCAACCAGGAAAAATTCCTCCATCATTTACTTATAATGCCATCAACTAGCAGAAAACCATTTCTCATATGGCCAATAGGAGAAATTCCAGATACAAACAACACTACTTCCAAACCTCTGCTACTTCCGGTCCTAGAATGGCCACATGCTCAGCCACTGCTTTCCCTCTTGCTAAGTACCATGCTGGACTGCATTTTCTATGTTTCTTGTGCTTTTGTACTTTTGGGTTTGGGTGGTGGTGGCGTAGTTTTTATTTTTACATAGAGGTTGTTACAATAGGTACCTACTTTCTTTTTGCCTTTTCTTCTCTTTAAGTTCAAATAGATGAGGCCAAGTTACCCAGCCACAGTCTACAAGGATTTGAGTCTTTGTCCCTCTGGATCTTTCCTGTGTTGTTTCTCTGGTTTCAGGTCCTTTGTTACGGCATATATGCAATACTGATAAACTATGTGTCAAACAGGGCTTGGATCTCTAATGTATTCCCTGTGGTTTTTAATCATCAAAGGACTGTAGCAGATTGTTCCCAATCTTTCCTTCTTTCATTTTGCTTCAAGTTTCTCTTTACTTCCAGCATACACAAAGCTTCTGTCCAACACCTGACTAGAAAGCATAGGTAGGAATTAGACTTTGAGTGAAATGACATGAAAACACTGCCCAAAAGTTGAGAAACTGTCCACAGCAGTCATCTGTTACTCCAATACCAAAGGTATTACCATCAAGCCATGCCTCAGCCAGGTAATCTGTTACTCTGGGAACATCTAAAACATATTTTCATTGCAAAAGTGTCAGCCTTGGCCAAGCCAGTAGGAACTTCACAAAGTGTCTCTCAGCTGGAGTTTCTCTCTGCATCTTTCTTATGCATGACTCATTCGATGACCATCCTAAAGCTATTTCCTTTTTTGCTACTATAATTCACTTGTAAGAACAGAGACATTCTTCTCGTAGGATGCTGACCTTGAAGCTCCACAGAGAGCTTATGGGATCAAAGGGAGATGAGATCATTTTATGAGGAACTTGCATAACTATGATTTCAGAATCACTGAAGTGTTAAATCATGTTAGGCCACTGCTTTGGGTCTTGATGGAAGTGTACAGCATGGTTCAGGATAGTAGTCAACTCCACAAGCCAGAGATAAATGGGGAAAGAAGGAAACCCAAGTAGCCAAGTGGAATTAGTCTTATCTTGTAACTATTACAGAGTTTCCCATATGTAACCTTTGGGAGCAATCTGCTACAATTCTTTGGTGATTAAAACACACAGGGAACTCATTAGAAATCCAAGCCCTGTTTGACACATTGGAATTTCCAGCCATTGTTTCTAGCTGCAAAAGCATAAAATAATAAACTTAGATGTTCTGAATGTGGCCTTTGGAACTTTCTGTGTTGATGCTATCATGAGCATACTTATTAAAAGTGAAATGGAAGATGAATAGTTTGCAGGGTAAAGAAATATTTTCCATCTTCACAATCTATGGTTTCAAGACTCCCTTAAGACCTTAAAATGAAGTCTACTTGGTGGTCTCAACTCTAACCCCTGGAGAATGTATTCCACATCTCCAACTCAGAACACCTGATTCTGCAGAATTTGACACTTTTTTTTGCAGCCTCCACATAGAAGAACTGGAGGACCTGACGTGCCTGGAAATTAAATTATCTTCTACCCCAGAGAAACACTGTCCTCCCAGGTCAGGGTTACATGGAGGTCAAAGGAAGGAGCTCACATTTCAACCAACATCTATCCTAGATGTGAATCAACGGAAAACATAGCCTTCCGGGGTTTTGACACAATGCTACTTCTTCTATGATCCACTGTGGTATGAATGAATAAAATCATCAAATCAGTCAACTCCAAAAATATTTTGTGCTATCAAGTTAGGCCATTATCTCAAAAATCTGGAGTTACCTTTGAATGCGACTTTTTCAGGCATTTACAGAGGCATAAAGAAGTCAGAGATGGTCACGGAGTCAGCCGGTGTTGGAGAAGTCAGACCCTGACTATTTCAAAATCTTTCCGGAAACTTGGAGGCCTTGCACTTGGTTTTGTTCATTGGTAGTTCACAATCTCACGTAATGCCAAGTGGCTTAGAAACAGTTAAAACAGAAATAGATGGGACTCATCCACAGTGTATTCATAAAATGAAGAAACATTTAAAGAGTGGCATATACATTTTTACATAAGGATTAATCACTGGTGTTCATGAATACCTTTTCAGTGAATTATTGCAACGGACTTACTCAAATACTGTCCATAGTCTAAGAGGACACCCAACACTAAGAGTGTAAGGTAGTTTATATGTCCTCTCTTCCTGGGCTCAGTTCCTTCTTGACTGGAATATTCTATTACCCAAAACACAACACAACAGAGATAAACTTTCAATCAAATCAGGAAAGTAAGAAACCTATGCAACCCTCAGCCCAACAGAATGCATTTATCTCATTTAGGATATGTACCATTTCCCACATTCAGACAAGCTTTCATGCATTTAATGAATTGTATGCAATTTCTAAAAATAAAAAAATGTGTGTTTGCTTCAAAGCCTCTGAAGACACCCAATTTTTTTGTTTTCTTTTTTGTTTTTGTTTTTGTTTTTCGAGACAGGGTTTCTCTGTGGCTTTGGAGCCTGTCCTGGCACTAGCTCTGTAGACCAGGCTGGTCTTGAACTCACAGAGATCCGCCTGCCTCTGCCTCCCGAGTGCTGGGATTAAAGGCGTGTGCCACCATGGCCCGGCATTGTGACACCCAAATTTTTGAGTGCAGAAAATATAAAAGCCTTTCAGATTCCTCTCTCCTTCGTCCCTCCCACCACACAGTCCTCACCTTATACAAGAGAACAAACATTTCTTCATTTCTGTCACTTAGAGATACACGTTCCTGTGGACCCAAGGCTTGATAGAAGATCCCCCAAATCACATAACTGCTGCTGTATTATGAGGAGCAGCAGATAAATAAGATCAGGCCTGATTCTTCAGAATTCGGGCTACCCTCGCAATAGTGTACATGTTTGATTAAACCATGCAGAAAGCCCCAAAGTCTTTCATCAACTGAATGCACATTTAGCCACCATCTGCTAAATCTGCAAGAGTTCCTGTCACGAGAAGTTTGTGTGCAGAGAAAATATACATGACCATGCACCCGTTTCACTTTCAGACCCAGGGAGTCCATCTCAGGATAAAAAATACAAACAAATGGAGAGGTCTTTCCCAAACTCATTAACAAAAGCAACGAGAGATAATGTGTCCTGGCTACCACTTACAACTGCCTAATTTTCACCAAATTACTTTTCAATAATATTAAACACAGAAAATAAGACTGACCGGTGGATGCATAGTTTATGTGAATATAATATATTTAAGACTAGTAATTTCCAAATCAATAAAATCACTTGGTAATCACATTTCAAACAGGGTTTCCAAATAAGTTATTACTAATATGTCTGCCCATGGCAACATGTCCTTATACTGGGTATAAGTCTAGCTCACTGTAGAATATCATATCCTTGTGTCCTCTCAGACTTTAGAACTCTTTTCCCAGATGTGTACAAAGATGTACAAAATGTCTTTTTTTTTTCATTGCAAACCCCTCTAGAAAGGCAGCAGAAATGCTCCATAAGTATGTAGGTAGACAAACACAGCGCCCTCAGAAACCACTAGGAAAGCACAACAGCCTGCTGGGCTTGACATCCCCTAGAGAGCTGCACAAAATGGGACACTCAGGCTCCTGGTCTCAGCTAACATCATTTGAGGACAATTTTACTGACACTCCAACTAAGATTATCAATCAAAGCAAAACCACAGAAAGTTCCAATTACCAAGAGTAAAATATATTAATCAACCAGAACATATTACTCTATTTATTTTCATTTAGAGGTAATAACAAGTAATATGTGTTGATAATAAAAAAAATAGAGGAAAAGTCACTTCCCTACAATACCACAACCAGAACATGTCTACAGAACAATAGACAATGTCTGAGTGCATTATGGTTGCTGCAATGAAACACCACAAACTCCATAATTTATGAGCAACAGGAATTCATTTCCCACAGTTCAGGGAACTGGGAAGTTCATAATCAAGATGCTGGCAGACATGGTGTCTGGGAAGAGCCCATTTCCTCGTTTATAAATTGTATCTCTTTTCTGCATCCTCTCCGATTAAAGATTATTAATAGGAAGATATTCATAAAAACATTTCAATAAAAAGGCATTAATTCCATTCATGGGGTCTTGATCTTCACTACCCAGTCACTTCCCAGAAGGTCTCACTGGTACCATCACCTAGAGAATTCAGATTTCAATATACAAATTTGAGGGAGAAAACATTCAAACCACAATATATGATAACACTAATAGTCAGATTTTATACAGCAATTACTATGTGACAGCCAAGCATATCTATAAAATCTAAATCACATAGTCCATGCAAAAGCGGTTTCCATGAGACTTACTTTTAATGTTGACAATGCATTTTAGAAATTTTTCTGAGAGAATGGAATACAAAGTGATTCAGGGATATAATATTTATTGGATAATGTATTGCTTGCTTATTGAGTCTTCAAGTTTGGATAGTATGTTAGAAATGGAGTACTGAACAGATACAGGTTTCTCTTTCAAAATCCGTAGCAAAGCTGAGCAAGAACAAAATGAACATATGACTCTTATGAAAAAGTCAGACACAAGGAAGAAATACCACGTCAACATGTCCTCCTATGGCTTATTGGAAGACAAAAGAAATTACTTATAAGAATTGGTGAATAGAAAGAGAAGAATGGAGAACAAAAAAGAGTCATTAAGACTATACAACAATTTGCATTCTTTCAAACTATAAATGTAAGTTTGCTGTGTATGATGATGTACATACATACCCACTGAAAAATTTCACGGGCACCTGCCCCATAGCTGAGGCCAGATCCCCCCAAAAAAACATAAAAACATCCAGAAAACAAAGCCTTTGGGTGACTACAGGAGAAATTTTCATATTCATGATTTCCTGATGCCAAGCAATGAAAGTTGAGTAGACTCCTTAGTGCAGTACAATTGCGCATGACCTGCAAGCATCAGACTTACTAGTCGTCTTGTTTAGAATTTCACGTTTCCACAAGGTTCCAAAGGAGAGAGTACATTTTCCCTCCATATTAAATTGTTTTTAGCAAACTAGAATGTGTCCAGAGGATTCTACATGCTGTTATTGACTAACACAGTGATAAATTGTAACTCAGCCAGCAGCTGGTTTTCATGGAATTGCTTTGCTGTGCATTGCAATGGCAGGAGTGAATTATCTGTGGCTTCTGTGTACAGAGTGCATCTAGAAGAATAGAGCACTAGAGACAGCAACACTCTCATACTAAACAATGTATGCTATACTTGCTTTGTGTGTTCAGTCCAACACACAAAGAGCAGGCTGGAGCAGGTGTGGTTTTGATAGGCATATTACCTGGATATCCCTGGGATGCATGATAGAGGTTTCGGTCCACAGTCAAGTGGAAGTGCATCATACATGTTTCAAAAAAATTGTGTTCAGTAGGAATGAGAAAGCCAAAGACTCTGAGTTTTAACAGGCCACGATGCACTAAAACAAAGAGCACTGCCTAACCTACACTTACAAAGGTGGCAGTCGGGGTGTGCAACCTCATCAGGGGACGCTGTTAAACATCCTTTGTTAAAAAGGATGCTGCTTTCTTCACTCAAGATGCTGGTGCTCCATTACATCTGATTTTCTGTCAAAGATGGTCTACAACAATAATACATAAGAAAAAATTCCACTCCTTTTCCTGTAAAGTAAGAGATATACTCCTACAATAAATCCTGCCAAATGTTACTGAGTGGCTTAGAGATTTGAGAAGGATAGCACACATTCACTAGAGAGAAAACTGAATTTGCTGAAGACCCCCATACATGCCTCATCTGGCCTCAGAAAACTCCTGATTCAGGCCTCTCAGTCCAACACAGAGGCTCACAGCCTTCTCTCTTATTGGGCCATTTCAGTAGCTCCTTCCTTAAAGGTGGGAATAATAAGTAAGCGGATTGAGAGCCATAGGTCAAATGCCTTTGTTACATGCGTTACACAGTTGTTTTTCTCATCCCTTGTTGTATGGAGATGGATGGTAGATCAGAACCTGAGAGTGTAAACTTCAATTTCTAAATGTGGGCAGCAGATTTAAGTGATGCGAACAAAGTAACATCAAAACTCAGGTAGACATTGTCGTGCCAATCAGAAGTATATAGTCGACACTAAAGAAGCCACATCTAACTACTGCTTTCTGATAGTGATGTTTTGCAATTATTTAGCAGTTCTTTTTAAATATTTTATGTGATTAATACATACAAATAGTTGGTTGAGTAGGTAATAATACTCTTGCTTATGTAACAAAATGAAGCCTCAGAAAGGTTCTTAGCAACAGGGAGTTTTTTTGAAAATGCTTGTGCTAATCCCACACCTTCTCTCTTTAAGTGATATTCAAATACGCCATAGCTGTCATCTAATTCACGCAGTTGCCACATGAAAGTATGAAAGTCACAATAATTAAGATAGATTTGAGACAACAATAATTTCTAAAACTCACTACTAAAGATGTTTTTGTAGCACTAAACCCAGAAATGATTTGACTTATAAATGCTGGACTCTCTTTATCTTCCCTAAAGTCCCCCAGGTTGAATCCTGCAGAATGTCCCAGAACCTGAAATAAGATCTTTCTCAGTGAGTGGGAACCAGAGTATGGGAATGAGAAATGGGGCCTTTTGTTGAGACAAGAGTTCTCAGGGCCTTTGTGAGCCTCTGGGGATAATCTGGTTCTTAGCATTAAAACATACAATAAAAAGAACTGAACTTTCTAGAAGACAGTTAGTAGCTTCCTTTATATATTTATTGGAGACACAGTTTGAATTTCCATTCTCTCAGTCTAAACTCAAGCATAAGTGCCTACAGTCTGAAGAAAACGAGATTGCCATCTAAAAACAAACAAACAAAAACATCTTAGGATGAGACAAAACAACATCTGGTAACTTGTAATTGTTTCTATCTTTTATGAGAAAGTTGTCTGGTATTCTATGCATGATTATATATGTATTCAAGTGTGAAATAACTCCCAATTTGGAGAATAGTTGACATTCTTTAAGAGGATGTTTGTTCAGAGAAATGCAAATCAAATAAGTCTGAGATTCTATCTTACACCTGTAAGACTGGCCAAGATCAAAAACACTGATGACAACTTATGCTGGAGAGGATGTGGGGTAAAGGGAACACTCCTGCATTGCTGGTGGGAGTGAAAACTGGTACAGACCATTTGAATAGCAGTATGCAATTTCTCAGAAAATTAGGAAACAACCTTCCTCAGGACCCTGCAATACCACTTTTGGGTATATACCCAAAGGATGTTCAATCGTACCACAAGGACATGTGCTCAACTATGTTCATAGCAGCATTTTTTGTCATAGCCAGAACCTGTAAACAACCTAAATGTCCCTCAACCTAAAAGCAGATAAGGAAAATGTGGTACATTTACACGGTGGAGTACTACACAGAAGAATAAGATAATGGCATCTTAAAACTTGGAGGCAAATGAATGGAGTTAGAAAATACCATATTGAGTGAGGTAGCCCAGACCCAGAAAGACAAATATCATACTCGCTTATAACTGGCTTTTGATATAAAGCAAAGAAAACCAGCCTATATTTCATAATCTCAGAAAACCTAGACAACAATGAGGACCCTAAGAGAGAGATACATGGATCTAATCTATGTGGGAAGTAGAAAAAGACAGGATCTCCTGAGTAAATTGGAAGCATGGGGACTATGGGAGAGGGTGGAAGAAGAGGGGAAAGGAAGTCATGGAAGCAGAGAAAAATGATAACTCAATAAAATCAATATTTTTTTTAAAAAATGAGGTTTTTTACATTTAGATTGTTAGAGGCTTGATCAACAGTATGGCACAATTTGATGACGAAGGACACTCTAAGACAGCTCTTCTCAACCTGTAGGTCACTGCCCTTTTGGGGGTTGAATGATACTTTCACAGGGGTCACCTTAGACAATCCTGTGTATCAGATATTTACATTATGATTCATAACAGTGGCAAAATTACAGTTATGACGTAGCAACAAAAATGATTTTATGGTTGGGGGTCACTATAGCATGAGGAACTCTGTTAAAGGGTCGTAGCATTAGGAAGGTTGAAAACCACTTCTCTAGGAGATTGAACCTCTTGAGGGTTTGAGACCATTGAGGCTTGTCATTGAAGGGTTCTATCCTGAGATGGAAATTAAGCAACTGGTGAATCTGACCAGTTTTTTCTGATGTCTTCTACCTGATTTTGATAAAACAGGATCCTGTAGCACAGGGTACCAGCCATTCTCAAAGTGATCTGATGATGGTAAGTGTTACATGTAATCCCAAAGGCTGAAATCCTCCTGATAACCTCTTTTTTGGCAATGTAGCTTTTGGTGAGATGAAGCCTACTTGACAGATGGTCCTGAGTGGGAGTTATGTGATCTATGGCCTTTGTGTGATAGAAAGCAGTTTCTGGGAAAAGGGTGCCTTATATATTCCATCATGAAATGACCTTTCAATCTCTCTGCTATGACTCCAGGTTTTCTAGCACCAACACAAATGTGCTTCAGATCACGTGCGTTCCAGTTGAGATGAAATTCTGCGTTGGGAAACCTACCAGCCGTTGCCAGCTGGAACCAAGCCTCCTTGAGTTAACACACATTTTTATCATCCAGGCCCAGATACAAGACGAGATCTTCGGTGAACACGGATCCTGCGTGTGAATGCAGCAGATGTGGAAGAACTGTTCCCGCCAGAGCTACAGTGCAGGCAAGGAGATTCAGATGGTTCACTAGGACTCCCTGGGCTGAGAGGTCTGCAGTCTACCTGGTCATCCAGACCACCAATTAGTGCTAAACAGGTCACACATGTTAGCAAAGCAGGGGCTTTGTTTTGAAGTAACCACGTCCCTAAATAAACAATTACCGTGAATTTTGCTGCCATGTCTGTACAGGTAATAAATTAAAGAAGAATCATCCTGACGATTTACAAATAAGCAAATTTTAAAACCACCCTTTGTCGCTCGGATCACAGTTTGGTATGGCAAAGATTTTATTTCTGTTTGGGCTATGATTTCTCAATCCTGAAGAAGCCAAACTGTCGATGTACAAGTTGGTTAATTAGTTAAAATTTGATTCTTAAGTCACGCCTTCCCTCTTCGTTTCGAATAGCACAGTGAACGATGTATTTGCAGTAACAATAGGCACCAAAAGCCCTATTTCCCACCGGCGAAGTGGATGCGGATCCCAGAACTGCTGATTGCATTGCACCCAAGTTCCACTGCATTGAGTCCCGGGGAGATTCATATTCCAAGAGAGGATTCCAAATGGCCTTCTGGCAAATGACAAAGAATACAAATGTAGCTCATGTTTGTATTAATTTATAGGCGGCCTTATCCCAAGCCCCCATGGGCATCCTAGTGAAATTAAAAAACAACTGAAAAGTAACTCCGAACACTTCCAAGAGAAACATATCCCAATGAAACCAAGATTGGGAGCTCAACATGAAAGGTGCTAATAATGAAAACCAAACCAGCAAAGGGAAAACCGAGCTTTGTATCACTGGGAGCCTCCTGGCTGAAGACGTGATTAACTAATTCACAGTTGCAAAGCATTTTGGAGCTCCAAGCTTCCTTTCAGTGCCAGTGTCGTGACTTTATAATAGTGACTGACCAAGGATGACCTTCTTACCCTGGCTACAACCAGCAGGAGAAACTCCAGCTCTGCAACCTGTTTCTAGCAACTAAGATAGGGTTCAGAGACACAGATACACTGTTTGATGTATATTACACATTTTCAAAACAATTTTCATAAGCCAATAGATCTATTCCCATGAAGTCCTGAACAATTTGTTCTTTAATACAAAGAAACTGATTTAAGCAAAGAAACTAGGAGGCTAGAGAGAGCTCAAGATTAAAAATATGTAGTGGTCTTGCAGCGGATATGAATTCAGATCCGAGCACCCACATCAGGTGGCAAACATCTAACTCTATTTCAACCACACACACACACACACACACACTTCTGGCTTCTGCAGACACCTACCACATGTGTACAGACACGCACATAGACACAAATACTCTACAGGGAAACTGGAGAGAGAAAAACCATGATATTAAATGAACAGACGAAAGAAGTCTTTAAAAATACTCAAGTGTGACTCAACTAGATGCACCTCAGACAGTGAAGATGGCTGAGGCCTTTATAGGAATGCTTGTGTGGGGGGACATCTTAATTTCAGAATATGTGCATATGGAATCCTCCATTCAAACTCAATTCTTGATGCTAATTTAAATCTGGCCTTTAAATACACAGATTCCCTTTATTCGAAGTAAAGCGGGAAAAGAAACAGAAAATAAAGTACATAATATTGTTGATGTGCAGTTAAATAAGGATAATCATTGGTTCTGTCCACGCACATTTACAAGCTCTCAGACTAAGAAATCAGCCCTTGATCCATAAGTTGCTGAGTGAGACCTCCGTGCAGTAACAACTGTCAACACTCAACAACCACGTGAAGACCATGAAGAGATGTTTCTAACAAGCTTAGCTTCCTTCGAATGACTGAACCTTCAGTGTGAAAATAAAAGGGAAATAAAATTTCCCTGTCAGCGCGGTCTCAGCAGATCAAGATCCAGGTTATAACTGAAGGAGTTGAAGTCTGCAAATCCCTGAAAAAAATTAATTGAAATTTTTTCTATTAAAATTTAACTGTAATACATTTTATATAAAATACAATATTATGTAAATTACAAAATGTAAGTATATAAAATAAAATATATTTGTAAAGGAATGTCATAGGTTAATATAGTAGTTCCCAACTAATAGGTACATAGAAGAACAGTGTGAGTATAAGTGTAGATTTCAGAGGAGGTTTGACTCATAATCTTCAGAATTCTATCTCCAAAGCAGATATAGGTAGGACTAATACTATGGGCGTAAGATTAGGACTTCCTGGTTCAGCCTTCTCCCAAGTCATAGTTATTTAGTTATCTTGTTCCTTGTAAAATCTAAGTTCCAGAAAGGCAGAAACTGACCTGCTTTGGCTTTTTAAAAAAAAAAAAGTTTGAGTGACGGGCACAGTCCTAGACTAGGCCTGGTCCTAGTTAATTAGTTCTAAAGAACCTCTTAGGAAATGAAGGGAGGAAGAAGGGACATAAATAAGTGAAGCTTTGGGTACCAATGTGGCGGGCCCTGCATGTGACCACTGATGTGTCTGGGTGTGCTCTCGGGAGCCCAAGTGTGAGGGGGAAGAGCATTTAGCACATAATAGCGAACAAAGATTCACAAAAGTGTCTCCATAATGCTCTTTACATTTCTTGGTTGTAATGTGATCACCCATATGGCACTCCACAAGACGGAACGTACCACGCAGCTGGCGACTATTGCTTCTCAAGGTCGCATCTGTGCCACTTTGCAGAGCACCGAAAGGACAGAGTGTGATCCCTAGATGACTGTTGGATCAATGACCTCAGTATCTATAGATTTGGTGGAAAAAGTATTTTCATTTGTGATACATCTGCGAATGTATAAATTATTGCATATGGAAAAGCATACTAGGGAAATTATTACTAAATAAATCAAATAGTTTAAATAAATCAAATAGTTTATTCAATGTATCTTCATTAATCCTCACCTTTTTAAAAATGATTAGCTAACATCTGTTTAGATATTTATTCATTTATTATTTCTATTTACGTGTATTGTGTACCTGTGTTGAGTTTATGTACATCACCTGCCTATAGGTTTGCTCAGGCCAGAGGCCAACAGGTTCGTTACTACTCAAGTTACAGACCGTGTGAGATGCCGGTTATGGGTTCTGGGAGCCAAACCTCTGCAAGAGCAGTAAGTGTTCTTAACTGTCAAGCCATCTTTCCAGCCCCACAAACCTATTTTTATGATCATCAAAAATTATAAATCATCTATGAACCAAAAAAAAGCTATTGGACAACTTTGGAAGTTATATTTCCATATTTGTTATTTTTGAGTGTTACACATTATATACTTATGTGGAGATGATTCTGAAAACCATTTAGATACATTTAAAATAGTGAATATGTTTTTGACCTCAAAAGATCACAGTAACATAGGATCTTCCTGTATCTCAGTGACTTTGGGTATATAATAATTTTGCCAATTGATGACTTTCCTGTAGAATAGAAAACCATTTTCTTCATAGTGTAATAAATTTATTTACAGACAAAAATAAATTTGTTTCTCTGAACCTCTATAAATTTAGTTATTCAAGGTTTTTTTAAATTTCTGACTAAGAAGTCAGCCATTTAATTTAGCAGATTTTAAATAATTCTCATTTAAATGGCATAAAGGAAAGGAAAAAAGTTTTAACAGCCTAGTATGATAAAATTCTGATAGCATTCAATTAGGTCTGATTTCTTTTGTTGTTGTTGTTGATGAAGAAAATAGTAAAATCACTTCCACAACGCTCCACAGAACACTGGCCTGTTGAGCCTTGCAAATGCTTCCCTGGTCCCTGGCATCCCCAGTAGATCTGTAGACCTTGAGCGACCTACAAATCATTCTTAACTGGAGTTTGGAATTTTGATAATACACAAAAAGGGGAAAGTTGCCAAGCTCCTTTAAAGACAAAATTGAAACCCAAAATTACTTCAACAAATCAAAACACTAACAAATACGCACCAGGAAAGCAATGGGGAGAGAAAAACAAACACCTGTCGTGACATCAGGAGGGAGAAACAGAGCACGAGTTCGCAATGGAGGGTGAACGGGGCTAGCCACCATGAGTCGCAAACTGAGCATGAGTCAGCAGAGCAAGGCTATTATTGTGCAGCCAGCAAGATAGAGGAATGCACTAACGAGAGCATCAGCGGCCAGAGCCGTGAAGCAACTGGTCCCCTGAGCATGGGCCAGGCATTCGTTAGAGTCCTCGATCCAGTTTGAGATCCAGAAAGAAAGGGATAAGGAAAATTGGAAAGGGATGAGAGAAAACCAAGAGCAAACGTTAAAAGTTTGAATCCAAAGGCCCGTAAGGGATTGGAATTCGTGAAGAAGCATTTGCAAGAGGTGGATTCCTTACAGGCTGAATGTTTTCCAGAAATTTGGCATTGACTGAGGAGATTCTGATAGTCTCTTGGGGTCCATTGCAGCCTGTTAATGTGAATTGATTAAAACTCTTCAGGTTGGCGGTGGTCAGTCAAGAGCAAAGGAATATTGGCTGCTAAATCTGTCAGTTTGTTAACAGTGAAAGGGTGATTCATACCTCCATCTACAGAATTACTGTTACTAGATAGCTTAAACTTACGTTTTCTCTATCAGAATGTTTTTCTCCTCACAGCCCTCTGACTATTTAGTGGTGTAACTATATCCAGTTACTCAAGACTGACTGGGAGACATCCTTGATTTCTTTTCCATTCTCCTATTCAGTCACACTCAGTTAATCATGAAGTCCAATTGATTCTCCTCACTTGTTTCTGAATCAGCTCCTACCCCTCCATTCTCCTGTAATCTTCGTCCAGAGCCTCTTCACCTCCTTGCTACCTCTGTAACTCCTGCAAGCCAACTCTAACACCACTTCATTCTCCTGTAATCCTCGTCCAGAACCTCGTCACCTCCTCGCTACCTCGGTAACTCCTGCAAGCCAACTCTAACACTTCTCTTGCGCTAGCTTATCATCCACATGTTTTCCAAAGCAATAAACTCTCAATGATATCTGTCTTCTGGTTTAAGGCTTCAGTTGGCTTTGTACATCTTAAGGAATCAAATCAAAGCTTTGTGGCATGACATGCAGAAACCTTCATGTCCCTAAACTAGCTTCTGGCCTCAGTCCCTCCACATCCCTTCCATACACCCTGTCTTTCAGTCACAGTAAAAAATATCACTGTTTCCTGGCTGCTCTGATATCCTTTCGTGCTTCATAATATTACAGAAGATCCTTCTTTTTTCTCCTTTTGGCTCTCTACTCTCTTTCCTATCTTTCAAATTTCTAGGCACTTCCTTTGGCTTCTCAAAATTCACATCAAATGTTACATCGCCACAAAACTACGCCTAAAACTCATTGACCAAAATCAGGTTATAGTCTGAGTTGCTTTTGTCTAAGTAGTTTCTCACCATTTAAATTGTGAGTCCCTTAGGAAAACAAAGCATATTCTTTGCTCTAGTTATACTTTTGCATCATACTTTTTCCTGGTACACACACACAAACACACACATGTCACACATCACATACACACATGTGCTGGGAAAAGTTATACTAAGAATAACTATGTGCATAAAATGTATGCAGTGCTCACCTTAGGAAATGAGATATAAAGACAGAAAGGGGGAGAGGAAGGGAGAGGGAGAAAGAGAGATTGAGTGAGAGAGGGTCCTAGATAAACACTGGCCAGAATTACAGTTCCATCTGTCAGCTAAGCCAAGGAAACAGCTGCTTTTTAAGCCATTTAGGAAAATAAATTGTGTCAATCCTAAATTTTCTCTCATAAGCAGGCAAACTACCTCTATCAGTAGTAGTTAGCCCATAATAGAAAAGCTAAATATACAGCCAGATAAAAATCAGGTCTTTCAACAAAATCCAAAATTGTGCAATTGTACAGTACTTATCAAACATTAACAATACCTAGGATTTAATTTTTAGCACCACACACACACAACCACAAATAACAAAGAAATTCTTTTCGACTATATCATACAAGAATAAACCCTTTCAGGGTATTGGGGAAATAATTCAGTAGGTGTATGTTTTATCTTTGCCACAATACCCTTCTTCTCTAGCACCTTGGGTACAAGTGAACATTCAAACACAAGCCTAGTTAGGGATGTAGCTCGATATTTGATTGCTTGCCTTGTATGTAACAGGCCTTGGGCTCAACCCCCAGTATCAGAAAGCAAAAACAGTCTAAGCAGCAAAGTCTATTTAAATGTATTTGTTCATTGTTAAGTAATAGGATAAAGACAGATTCACAGAAACACAACGTTTGTTGAATTCAGAGTCTTTTCTGTGGCATGCCCTAGAAAGGGCAAACAGGCAGTCAGCCATGTGCATGCAGTGCAGGTTGTCACCGTCTGGTAAGCAGATAAGCATGCGGACACCAAGATGCCTACCATTCCCACTGGAGACTCACAGGCAGACCTCCACAGTCCTGTCTCTTTGGCCGCTTGTCAAGTCACCCAGGAAAATTAAGCCTGTTACCCCTCCTCTATTCTTAGTTTTACATCAAGAGATAACGAAAGAAGTTGAAATAAGTGCTTATCAACTGCAATATCATAGAGTGTTTCAAAGGTTATGTGTTTTAGTCTCTGGAAGTTACATACCCTCCTAAGTTTTTGTGATCTCCTAAAGTAAAGGGGGTATAGACAAGTAACTGAAAAATAAGATGAAATATGTTAAATTTATATTAAGTACAGGAGCATTCACAGAAAGATGACAAAATATCTATGTTTAATGAAAATTTACTGTACACAGTGTTATTTGAAGTGCTTTTGAGTTTGGCACATCTAATGGCCACAGCTACACACAGAGATAGCTTCAATCACCACCATTTAGAAGCAATGAGGCACAGGGATTAAAGGTCACACAGCTGGGAATCATCAAACCAAGAGAGCAGAACAATAAGAAGAACTCTCTGCAAAAACACAAAGAGAAATCTATAAACTTTGATGTCCAATTAGACATCATAAAGCGACCATTTCATGAATCTCTCAAAGCACAATGCCGGAACCTTTGTCAAGGCTCCTTCGCTTTTCATTTTGCACAGATTACACATACAAGCTCTCAGACACAACTGCTTCATATTAAAGCACACTTTCTAATTCAATTCTGGTTTTCCATACTTTCATCATGACTTTTGCACTACTATTGTTTTTATTTTTTTCTTTGTAATCAGAAGTATTTCAGACAAAGGGTAAAGTGGGCGTTTAGAGCCCAGGCTGGAAATCTAATAATCAGATTTCAAGTAAACACAGCTTTCAAGTGAACATTTGGAGCAGCATTGCTCCTGAACAAAGAGTGGAGATGCAGATATATTCGGCAAGATGAACTCTGCTCTGGGCTGGGGACTGGTACGAGGTGGGGACAAAGGCGACTTGGACAGAGATGCTACGTTATGGGAACTTCTAATACCATTTTCTGTATGGACTTTGCAGCTAAAGAGTTTCTAGTATATGACAAAATATAAGACACAAATAGATAATCATAATTTAAAATAAATGTGTGACATGTCGTGCCAGAGAAACACAATAATCAATGAGGCAATGTGGAGAGATTCTGTGTGGGATGTGGTGACAGTCCGTGCTGTCAGCTTGACAGAATCTAGTATTCCCTCGGCCATGGACCTCTGGGCATGCTGTGAGATGATCTTGAGTGTGTTTACAGACATGGGAAGACATGTCCATTGTGCATGTCCACAGTTCTGGCTGGAATCCTGGACTGCATAAGTAGAAAAAGCAAGCGGCTTAGGGGCAAGCATTTGCCATTCTCTGCTTTCAGATTGTAGGTGCAATGAAGTAGCTGCTTCAAAATCCTGCCCTCTTGAAATCCTGGCTGTTGGACGGACTCTTACACTGTGAGCCAAAATAACCCCTTTTCCCTTTAAGGTTTTTGTCACAATATTTTATCACAGCAATAGAAAAAGAAACTAAAGTTACCAGTTCCCTGAGGTTTTGAATGGAGGAAAAAAGCAGACCCAGTGAGACGCTAGCTAGAAGAAACTTGTTTTACTGATAAAAACACAAATGAACTTATTAAGACAATAGAAAAAGAAATTCCAGGCTGAGGAGCTAGCTCAGGTGGTAAAGTTTTATGCACATGCATAGAACCTGAGTTTGTTCCCCAGCATTCATTAAGAATCAGACTTGGCTCTGTGAGTTTGGGGCCAGCCTGGTCTACAAGAGCTAGTTCCAGGGCAACATCCAAAGCTATAGAGATACCAGGTCTTGGAAACAAAACAAACAAACAAAAAAGAATCAGACATGGAGTCATGTGCCTGCCTATAATCTCCAGTACTGGGAGATTGAACCAGAAAGGAAGTGGTGACTCTGGCCTAATGTTCTAGCCAATTGGTGAGTTCCAGGTTCAATGATGTATCAAAAACATATGTGACAGCAATATCAAACTCTGTCCTCTAAATGTGCGTGTTCTGCATACATGTACATGGTGGGGGGGGGAGAAAGGGCAAGGAAAAAAGAGAGATTCCACAACAATAACAACAGCAGTGAAACATCCAGCAGCAATTATGTCAGAGAATATAGAATAAGTCTTTTAATCAGAGGCAAGGAAGTTGAGTATATAATAAAGATTTAGTGAAAGGAACCAGAGAAGATAACTATATCATGATAAAGTGATTGGTTCAAAAATAGTGAATAACAACTATAAAAGTACATGCAAACACAGTTAGATGTACAGGGAGAAGTAGCCACCAGTGTTATAATAATTGGGGGTGTTGATATTTCACTTTTGTTACTCAGATAAATAATCAAAGAAATGTTGAAACTAGATAGATTATGATTTAGGCCTAACCAAAAAACTCAAGAGATAACCATTTTGCCCTCATATTGCTTCCAGCGATATAATCCAAGTGCCCATTATAGCTAATTAAACTCTGAACACCCAATGGCTTTTCTAGCCCAAAGCTCCAAAAATCCTCCTGATCCTCTTGGTCCATTACAGCAACAAACCATGTCCTCTCTTATTTTATGTTCATGAAACACCAGCCAAATGCAGTTTGGGGGAGGAGAGCCTTTATTTCACTGTACAATTACAGTCAATGAGGAAGCCAAGGTAGGAACTCGAGACCGGAACCTGGAGGTCCTTAAAAGACCACTGCTTACTGGCTTTCTTTCGATGGCTTCCTCAGTTTGCTTTCTTATGCAAGTCAGGACCACCTTCCCAGAAATGACATAACACATAGTGGGGTGGGCTTTTACACATTAGCCATTAATCAAGAAAATGTTTCAAAGACATGCCCAAAGGCCAACTTGAAGGAGGAAACTCCTCAGTTGAAGATCCTTCTTACAAAATGACTCTAATTTGTGTTAAGTTGACAAAAACGAACCAGAACAATACCTTAAGCCATGAAACAAAGTTCGGCAACTCCAAAAGTCAAAAATCATACCATGAATCTTTTTAGACCACAAAGAATGAAACTGGACATCAACAAAAGGAAGTTTAAAACTTGTGTAAGTACACAGTTTTTCTTTGAAAAATGGCCTCAAACCCCGATAAGATGAGGAGCCTGAAAGATTGTCATCAGTTTGTAATTTCCCTATGGACTCTAAATTCAGGGCATGAGTTCCTCTGTTTTGTAAGTTCTGCTTAGGGAGTCTTGATAAATGCGTTTTGGATGGTCGTTACCACCTACAGTAATTGCAATGAATATGCTCACATTGCCTGGCTCCTTTCACATGGGGTTTCTTTCCAGAAAGTACGTTAAGAGGGACTGAAACAACAATTGGTCCTTAACCTCAATCCAATTATCCTTGTGGGACTTTTAAAAACATCCAGAGTGGGTAATTTTTCTCATGGCTCTACAGACAGTGTCTGGGCATGCACTAATTAATGAAGCCACTATTTAGTGGTTACTGTACCACTTGAGATTTCCCCGCGACTTTCTTAACTACAGAGTTTGATTTATTTTGCCACTCTGAAACTGAAATCGACCATTTATGTGATTAATCATCTATTCAAATATAAATCACCAGGATATCTCAAAAATGGTCTCATAAGTAGAAAAAAACATAAACAGTATATAAAAGGTTCCTTCTCTGGGAGAAGCCTGTGTGGAAATTTTTTAACTATCCTCTTTTAAAAAAATGGAAAGTTTATTTCCAAAATGATTCCTTTGGCAAGCTTCAGAACCATATTTTCCAAGATTTGCTTCTTTAGTGAAGCATAACATACACATATACCCTAAAATATACAAGTTCTACATAGACAGATGCACACATTTTTCTAAAAGTGATCACACCTGTGTGACTGCTCTTAAATAAAAATGTACAGTCCTATTAGAACCTATATTCTGCACCCGAAACAACTTAAATAAGAATGCTTCTATGTGGATTTTATTTTGAACCTAATTGGTATGATTTATCTTTGTTGTTACGTGTCCAGAAAGTGATTACTTTTCACAAGGTATCACACTACACTGTGGGGATATAGCGTGGTTTCTTTAGTCTAGTTTTTATGGAGACAGGCTATTTCTAGTGGGATATTTTGAATCATATCATGAGTGTTCTGAATCGTATGTGTTTCAAATACTGATTTGTGGAAGAACTAATATACATAAGGAAAATAAACCTAGGGTCAAATATGTGAGCGTTCCTTCTCAATTCCATGACTTTTAGATGCTTTAGCAGTGATTTTTTTTTTTGCAACCTATAGGTGATCATTTTAGCAACGTCCAACATGTCACTTTCTTTCATGTTTTTTTCTTACTGTTTTATGTAAGGCTTAGAAACTCATTACCCATTCGTGAAATCATGCTGATAATCTGTCACTTTTAACATTAAGAGTCTGTTGTTTTGCGTTGGCATAGTTCCTTTGTTGTAAAGCAGATGCATAAATAAATCTGTTCCTGTACTCCCTGCTATGTATTTATTCTTAGTTATAAACTGTCTTGATTACTATAATTTTAAAATAAATATTTCTATCTATAAACTCAGTTCCAACTTTTGCTCTTCATCTTCAATTTTTCTTGGATATTCTCTTTATCTTCTGCATTACTTTTCATGTATTTTTGTATTTTTACTTTTTCACTCACTGCCTTTCCACATGCGTTTTAGAATTACTTCACCGTTTTTTCTCTAAGTATCTTGATAAAATTTTATTGAGATTGTCTTAATCTGTATATCAATTTAGGTGAAGTTTATGTCTATATAGTATTAATCTCTTTAACTGCTTCTGTTATATATTTCTGTATACGAACTACTCTGAAATAGTAACTTAATAATAACCGTTTCTTTTCCTGATGAATCTGGGAATAGGCTGAGCTCAGCTGGAAACTTTTCATTACAGTATTTCTTGCATCTGTCTTCAGATGTTGGACCAGGGAGGCAGAGGTCATTTCCTCAGTGGCTCCTTCAATCATTTGTCTGCTGTCTGGGGCAGACTGACACAAAGAAACCCGACCAAGAACAGTTAGCAGATCTATTCACGGCACTCTTTCCATCTGTCTGGGTTTCTTTTCTTCATAACGCATGTGTGTAGGTATGTGTATGTCAATTGTGTAATTATAAAATTATTTGCAGGGACTCAAACCCAGGACTTTATACAAGTCAACAAGAACTCTACCACTGAGCTACATCCCTACCCCCTATTTCATAATTTTTCTGACTTTATTTTTACTTTCTTATTTCTACCGCCTTTGTCTTCAATTTTTACATGTGTATGAATGTTTTGCCTGCATGTATATATGTATGCATACCATAATATACTTGGAGACCAGAAAGGAACATCAGATCAGCTGGAACTGGATATATATATGCACATATATATACACACATATATATATATGGTTGTGAACTACTTGTGGGTGCCTGGACTCGAATACTGGTGATCTAAAAGAACAGCAAGTAGACTTAACTGTTGATCCATATCTCCAGCCCTAATTTATTTCTAATTTTCTTTGTTGTCCAGCTATAGGTATCTTATACAATTGGTCTTTCACTGTTTTGCTTCTTTTTTTCTTTTTTCTTCTTCTTTCTTTTTTCTTATTATATTTTATATTGAAGCCTAAAACTTCCACTAAATATTTCATTTCTGCATTTTTAATGTATCACATTTCATCAGTTCAAAGCATTTAAGAATATTAAGTATTTAATAATTTTTAAATAGTAATACAACAATAAAAGTCAGGGTAGAAATGAGAAAATATTTTGAACTGTTAAATGAATGTGAGACTTTCAGATGATGTTTTTATTTGGCTGATTGAGTTTTTCATTTCCAACATCATTTTACCTTGTGTCTTCTTCATCAATTATATATCTATTTTCATACCCTGGATTTACTTCCTCATTTCATTCATCTCTTGAAGTCTTCTTTGACTCACTTGAACATGCTCATAAGCATTCTTATTGACTTTCTTTCTGGTAGTTCCTCTAAGTCAATTTCATCATGTACAATTATTATAATATTAGTAATTGTGGAGAAGAAATGTAGGCTTCATTTTTTATGTTATTTCTGTTTCTGTGCTTGGACTAGCACTCTGGAATTAGTTCTCTCTCTCTCTCTCTCTCTCTCTCTCTCTCTCTCTCTCTCTCCCTCTCTCTGTGTGTGTGTTTCTTTTTAATTTTAATTATTTTTTTTGTCATTTGTAGTGATCACTGAAGGACTGAATCCTAGAAGGTTTGAGGTATACTTTCCTTCTGTTGGACTACTATTTAAGACCAAAGATTCTATCCCCAGTCTTCCCCCGAGGGTCAGGTATTGCTTGTGTCAGTGTGGGGCTCCCACCTAAGTCTGAAGCATTCCCCATGCTTTGTAAAACTCTCCATATACTACTGTAGTGTAAGTCCTACCCAGAGTCAGATATGGTCCCCACCCTGTGTCTTCAGCTTCTACTGCAACTGCTGAGCCTAACAGGGACTCAATCCTTTCCCCATCCTGAGTCTTCAGCTTTGTCTGAAGCTATTACCAAGATGTGGATACTCCCAAACAACAATAGGTCTTTTCATGCCTCATAACTGGTCTTCTCCCTGGCTCTTCAACAACCATGAAGGCAATTAGGCATTGTGGAAATTTACAAACACCTTCTTCATCAATTTTCTAAACATAGAAAACTAAAAATTTCATTAAAAATATCAAAGTGCCTATAGCTTTAATTGTTTCTGCTAAGGTAGTATTGCTACCTGAAATGGTATGTGTTTGTGTTTCTCTGATATTGAAATTTTCCTGTAGACTTGGCTTTGTGAACTGAGCTTCTAAAATTCTTGATGATGTCACTTAACATTATCAAATATTGTTTCTTTTTGAATATTGCTTCTGACCCTTTCTGTTTCTTCTTGTAATTACATTAATTACATATATTACAATGTAGTTGCATATACATATACTATGGGTAGTATTAATTGTGTGTAGCATATTTTTTTCTATATTATATATTGTTTTCAATCTCTTGTCTATTTAATCTGGAGGGAGGTTATTTTGTTTTGTCTGTTTTTTACTTAGCTATGTTCTAATCAGCAGTTCTCTCTTCTGCCATGTATATTGGCCTTGTTCCTTTTAATGCTAGGTAATCCTTTTCTTACTTTAAAAAAAAAAACCTCTAGTTCTATGATGATTCTTTTTCTAATAAATTGCACATATTCTAAATCCATGTCTCATAAATTCAACACCTGAATTATCTATATTTCTCTTCCTAATGACTAGCTTTAATTTTTAAGCATGTGAATCTGCTTCATCGCATGTCTGATAAATTTATATTGACTACTGCATGTCATGGTATATATTCTAGATATCACATTTTATACATTGACATACACATATGTCATAAGTGTGCCTACATCCCATAACATATATGTTTATTATATCATTTACGCTTTTAATAAACCTCTACTTTTTCCTAGTGGACAGACAATGACAAATCACCCTGATCTACTTGATATGTGTCTATTTTCATTTGTAGATACCACAATATTTCTCTGAGGTATTAGTTACCCCTAGAGTTTAATTATTTCAGGAATATGGTCCCACTTTCTTGAAGAATTCTAAACCTCATTTCTCTCCTTGTACTTCTACATGTAGTAGAGCCAAGAACAGCTTTGATAGAAAATTATATGTTACTCTAAAATCCTATTGTCTCTAGGATCCTCAACATTTGTTCTTGTTTTTCTTGGCTTTCCTGAACTCCAGAGCTTTTCTCTTCAGCCCTGTGAGACAGATACATAATCTGTATATGTTTGTCTGGAAATCTGTGTCCTCCATTAAGAACTGACTAGCAGCCTGGGCCAGGGGTGGGGTCACAACTGTAGAATTCACCTCAATACAGCTACTTCTTTTGTGTAGTCTTTTAGTTTTAGTAACTAAATTCTTAATGCCCTTATTGTAATTCGTTGCTTTAAGCATTTGTTTGTTTTGCTTTCATGGTTTATCCATATTCTACATCTGTCTTCTATTAGAGACTTGACTTCCAACATGACTGAGAAGCCACTGAAAATGAATTCATTATATTTTCACATACCATGATGTAGAGAGAAAGCTCATGAACCTGCATATGTAATTATGGAATTTACTTTAAAAATAATCCTGAAAATGTTAATTGATCTAAACATTTATCATCTTACATACATAAAGGTTTTTGTAAGGACTTTTTTTTGTCAGTCTTGAGCAGTTCCACGGAAACGGATATTCTAAAAGAATCTTGGTGTTAGGAATGTGTTTTCACCCAGTTTCCATTCCTAGATCTCGTGAAAATTATAGTTCCAGCATCTATTCAGCACTCAGTATTATGCCAAAAACTTCTAATGTGTTACCCTATTTCTTACAATAATCCTTTATAGTAAGTGAATCACTGCTTACATTTCAGCGAATAAGAAACTGAGGCACTAACCAAGGTGTATGAATTACCTAAGACTGATCACTTAATAAGCAAAAGAAACGTGATTTCATTTCATTAAGACCTATGGCTATTTATAATTCCAATAAGACTTAATAAACTTTCCTCTGATAAGCAAAAATCCAAGTTTCCCTTTAAATTTGGAGGCAAGTTAGTAAAGTGTGCGCTCACATGGTTTTCTACTAATGTTTGAAGCTGGTTTAGTTCTGCATATATATAGTAGTGGTATCTACAGGTTGCATCCCTGATTGAGAAATTTTTAACCATGACTTAGTTAGGCTTTCCTTTGCTGTGATAAAATATCAGGACCAAAGCAACTCACAGAGGAAAGGGTTTATTTGGCTTACTCTCTTATATCATTGGTCATCATTGAAGGAATTCAGGACAGGAACTCAAACAAGGCAGGAATCTGAGCCCATGGAGAGATGCTGTGTACTGTCTTGCTTCTCATGGCTTGATCAGCCTGCTTTCTTATAGAATCCAGGACCACCAGCTGAGGAATAGCACCACCCATAATGGACTGGACACTGGACCCTTCCCCATCAATCACTAATTAAGAAAATGCCATATAATCCAGTCTTATGGAGACAGTTTCTCATTGGAGGTTCCCTCTTCTCTCGTGATTCTAACTTGTATCAAACTGATATAAAACAAGCCACCCACACCATCTCTTCTCAGAGAATGAATACAGCCGCCTTCCTTCATTTTCCCCTGACATTTAATTGGCAGAAGTCATATACATGGCAGAATTAAATGACGAATAAGTAAGCATCATAATTTTTGTTTTATGCTTGCACAAGATTTTGTAGCCCAAGCTATCCAGAAAATTACTCTATAACCCAGACTCACCTTAAGCTCATGACTATATGACTATCCTCTTGCCTAAACCCACCCACATAATAGGTCTGCAGATATAAGCCATTAACCCTGATTATATATCATTATTTTCATACAGAAAAAATATATATTAGACTTCTATGTGCTTAAAGAAGTATTTTTGTCAAAATGTTGTCCAGCACATGCCCAACTTTGTCTTTATTTCTCCTTTTTCTTCTTTCTCTTCTGCTCTACCAGCATTGCCTGCTTGTTTCTTGCATGAGGATGCCCTCTACTTATTCTCTGTACTACCAACCTGAGTCTCAAGATCTCATCCTCACCACCACCAGTCAACCTAAGACAGCTTTCCCCTGTGAAAAAGCCTATGACCCATTACTATAATTATTTGTTATATGTTGATTTTCAATAGGTTCAGAAGGCATTGGGAGCATTAAATGCTTGTCCATTGTAATGAGGCTGTCCTTTCATTCCCAGACGCCCAGACCCAAATAATCACACAGAAATCATATTAATTATAACACTATTAGCTCATGCTTCTTATTAAGTATCTCTTAAATCTTAAATTAAACCATTTCTGTTAACCCGTGTATCTCTACAAGCCCGTGGCTTACCAGAAAGATTCCAGGCGTCTCTCTCCTTTGGCAGCTACATGGAGTC
>NW_026067890.1:15349605-15352193 GCF_014885135.2 Alexandromys fortis
CTTTCCCTCCCCCTCCCCCAATCAAGTCCCCCTCCCTTGTCAGCCCAAAGAGCAATCAGGGTTCCCTGTTAACCAATTGTAGTAAAGCATATTCATAGCCGACAGAGGGGAATCCCACATCAGTCCATGTCTCCTGGATGGTTTGGCTTGATCTGATTTTGAGGGGAAGATCTTTTCTTTTGGGGTTGAGGATTATATCCATTCAAATATCGGGATGTCAACTGTTGATTCATTTGTGCGTGAAAAGGAGGTAGTCCCACCTTTGCAGACTATTCTGAGTAAAGTTTTCTGTCTTGACTTTGATACACAAATATGAGATTTAGAGGCCCAGTCATCACTACTTCAGTGACTTCTTACAAAGTCCAGTTTGGTTTTTCAATGTCACCTTTATCTCTTACTCGTCTGAACATTCAGTCTATTAATCACTTTTCAGAATAATCAATCAAAACACATTTCCTCTCTTACACCGCAGGCTTTTAAATAGAAGGTTCCAATAATAAACCTAAGAAGAATGCATGCTTATCTCTAAACCACCCTGACAGACTGCTGTAACAAGCTAAACAGTGCAGATGTTTTTCCATTAAGTTGGTATGGTGTTTGTTTTGAAAGAATTCTGTAAATCCTGTTTTTCTGTTGAAATTTCTGTAAGACAGATGTGGCGATTTTAGCAAGAGAACCTCTGCACAGCTCCCTTGAAAGAAAATGTGCTATATTTTTATTCCGTTTAGGTACCTTTATGTCTCTTTTTTCCCCAAATTTTGATTACTTTTAAGTTATTTTTACAAGTCGTTATTTTGGGATACTTTTCCTTTTTCTTTTAGTTATTATTTATATTTAGTTATTATGTGCGCATGATATGTTGAGCGAGTCAGTTCTCTTCTTCCACTGTGAGTTCCGAGAACTGAACTCTTGGTAGCAGGCTTGCATACCAAGCACTTTTACCTGGGAAGCCATCTTGCAAGTCTGTGTTTTGGGACTTTTGTGTGCTTTCTTAGAAGACAATTTCACTAACACCCAGCTGAATCTCTTCTCAACATACACGCCTAATCTTTATCACGTAGAAACCATCCCATCAATAAGCAATTTTAAAATTATCCTGGCAAGGAGCTCACAAAATCAGCTTGCCAAAAAACAGTTTATTGCCATCAAAATGCAGTGTTCTTCTCTCCCGCCATGCCTATTACACTTGCAAATTCCTAGTATAGTATAAAGGATAATTGAAGTCACCTCTATAATATATCCATAGAAAATTAATTAAAAACTGCTGTTTTATGTGCATAAAGTGAGTGTCCCCGGGAGATGTATGATGTTTAAACACTAGATCACTGGGAACATGCCATCAGAAGGTTCTAAAAAAATACCATTCTTTCTGCTCTTGATTTAAAATGTAACCTATTATTTTCTCTTACCTAAACTGTCACCTCTTAATCTCACAAGCATGAAGACATAACTTCGCATCCCCCAAATCCCCATGAAAATCTGGGAGCAATAGAGCACACCTGGAGTTCCTCAGATAGCAAAGAGAAAGATGGGCAGATCTCTGGGAGTGGGTTGACAAGTTAGTCTGGCCTATGTCGTGAGATTCCAAACCAATGAGAGATTCTGTCTTAAATGAAAGGTGGAAGAAACCTGTAGACCAAAGCCTGAGGTTGTTCTGTGACCTCTACATGTGCACCATGCACTTACACACATACACACACACACACACACACACTACACTGTGGAGGGGCAAAGCAAGTATTAGAACCAGATCACCTGGGATAGGAAGGTTGAAATGAACAGACCATGTGTATCAAACAATGATAAAAAAAAAAAAACATGTACTAAGTGCTCCAGTAGAGGCAGAAATCTTTAATAAATAAATAAATTAATTAATTAAAAATAAATATTTAAAAAAAAAGAAAATTGTGCCAGAGCCAGATATTATGGGGCCCACCTCCAATGCTAGCACTTGGGAGGCAGATACAAGTTTGCGAATATTTTAGATAGTGAGTTCAAAGCAAGCTCAACATACATAGTGAGATCATGCTAAAAAAGACTGAGAATGCAGCTGAGAGAGAGTGGGCTTGTCTCTCCTCACTACACAGTCACACACACACACACACACACACACACACACACACACACACACCAAGAAACTCTAGAGATCAAAATTCCATAATGGAAATGAATATTTTTTCCATGGGCTCATGAGAACACTGTACATGGCTTTGTTCAGAAAAAAATTAGGGCAAGGGAGGGAGATAATTTCTTATCTTCTACAAAGTGTTAAAAAATTAAGTACAGGGCTGGAGAGATGGCTCAGAGGTTAAGAGCATGGACTGCTCTTCCAAAGGTCTGAGTTCAATTCCCAGCAACCACATGGTGGCTCACAACCACCTGTAATGGGGCCTGGTGCCCTCTTCTGGTCTGCTAGCATACACACAAACAGAATATTGTATTCATAATAAATAAATAAATATTTTAAAAAATTAAGTACAATCAGGGTTCCCTGCCCTGTGGAAAGTCCAAGGACCACCCACCTCCCAGCGGTGGGGAAGAGACAGAAATCTTTAATAAATAAATAAATAAATAAATAAATAAATAAA